>NW_009195908.1:0-10328 GCF_000690835.1 Fulmarus glacialis | reverse complement strand
GATGGAGCAGTCAGAGAGCGGCAGGATGAGGCCTGTGGAGAGTGGGTGGGAGCTGGGGAGCTGGGGGTGGGCCCATTGGGTTTCCCTGTGTCCCTGCCCACTGCCAGGGTGCTTGGGACATGCAGCGCCCACGTACCAGGGCGAGGAACTGGCCCGGCGCGCTCAGCATGGGCACGCCAAGCCCCTCGGGGCTGGCTGCCAGCTGGCGCCCACCACACTGACTCCCCGTCTCACTGCAGGCAGGCAGAGAAGGGGGGTCCTGGCTCCCCAGCCCCAGCTCTTTGTCCGGCTGGGGCAATGCGAAGCCTCATGCTGCTGTGTCTCTGTGCCACCCCAGCATCAGGTGAGAGAGGTGGTGTGATCTGACCCTCATGCACCGCACGCCATGCCACAAGCTCGGCGCTGTGGGTGAGCGAGCCTGGGTGATGCTGGCATCTGTCCCAGGCAAGGTCAAAGCTCGGGATAGCAGCAAGGGTCAAGAGGAGGGCGTCGGGAGAGCATAGGGCCAGGTGCACCCAGCGACGTGCTCCCTGTTTCCCTGCAGCCTGTGGGATCCAGGCCAGCCCGTTCCCCTGGAGATCAGGGCAGGAGTTTGTGGCCACAGACCAGTTGCTGTGGGTGGTGGCACTGCAGGACACACAGCGCAACCTCCTGGCCTTTGGCTCCATCCTGAACCAGCACTGGATTCTCAGCGCCGCATCCAGCCTGTGGAACAGGTCTGTGCTCTGTGAGGGACCCTGCGTCACCCCAGGAATTCCTTGGGAATCAGCAGGGAATAACACCACCTCCCAGTGCTCAGGAGGGTCTTGTCGCTGCCCAGCAGCTGGGCGAGCATCCTTCAGTCAAAGCGGGGGCAGGCAGAGTTTGCCCCAGGCTTTTCCTTGCACCCAGTCCCCTCCGTCCACCCCCCGCAGGCAGCAGGTGCTGGCCTTGGTTGGGCTGAGCGCCATGAAGAGGTGATGGGAGGACCAGCCCCAGTATTCGATGAGCTCTGTCATCCCCCACAAGGATTTTGATGAGGTGACGCTCTACAACAATGTCGCTCTGCTCAGTACAGCCGCCCCACTGGAGTTCAGCAGCGTTCTTCAGCCCATCTGCTTCCCCCATGGGAGCCTCTCTGCCTCAGACCTCGTGAACTGCTGGGTCTCAGGCTGGATCCATCCCACTGCAGGTAACCCCCAGCTCCTGCAGCAAAGAGCTCCCTCCGGCAGGGCAGAGAGCCGTCTTCCCACTCCCTCCTGCCAACAGCCCCGATGGGAGGAAGGGGAACAGGGCTTGTCCTGGGAGGAAAAAGCACCCACTGGTCACCCATAACTGTTTTTTGAAGGCCAGGGACTGCCCAGAGCCACAGGCTCGCAGTGGTCCCTCGACCAGGCAGGGGAAAGTGCTGCAGCGACTTCCTGAGGGTTCTCTCTGTGGTGGACGTGGATCCCTGCCCGCTGAAAAGGATCGCTGCAACCGCATGCTGCAGCCACAGGGACGCTGACAAAGTGGCAGGCTGTTTGGTAAGGGACACAGAGCGCCAACCCAGACCAGGCAGACATTTAGCCAAACTGCCTCCTCCGTGTTCTGCTCGTCTCTGACTCCAGGCTGGGAGAGCAGCCAAAACACTTGTTGGGCTCCTCCTGCTCAGTCCTTACAGGAAAAGATTCCTTCCGCACAGCTTGCAAATAGCAGGCGTGGGAGACTGAATGTGTGACACCCATCTCTGCATTAGCTGCAGGGTGACGGTCTCCCTGCAGGCCTGCGGGTGCTGCTCCTGGTCCCTGGACCTCTCCTACTGCCGGGGCCTCCAAGGGCCTTTGATGTGGCCAGGATCAAAGATGCTCGGGAGGCAAAACCGAGAGGGGTTCCTTGTGGTACATTCCAAAGGATCAGGCATGAGGCTGGGCTGATGGGCGCATGGGCAGCCACAGGGAGCGATGCCGGTCACTTCATCTGGGGCACACAGGGACATCATCAGCCCAAAGGCAGCCAGCCCCCTGCATCAGTGGTGCTTTGCTGCCAGTGATGATAAAGGACTGAACTGCTGTGATCTGCCCTCCTCTCACCCTGGTGGAGTCCAGAGCCACTGAGAGTGATGGCAGGAGGGATACTGCTGAGACACAACCCTGGCTTTTTTGTCTCTCAAAAGGGCGATGCCGGCAACCCCGTCATGTGCCAGATTAGAGGGACTGAGAAATGGGTCCTGAAAGGCATTCTCAGTGCGGGCAGCATGAGATGTTACGGACCGTTCCAGTACACTCCAGTGTCCTACTACAGTGACTGGATCTTGGCCACCACCGAGAGGATAGGACCTCCACGCTAGTCAGGGCGCGAGCTAATCTGCAGGCTCCACCCAAAGACAGGGAAGAGGCTTCCAGACCAGCAGTGAGGATATTTCAGAAGTTGGTTTCAACCCCAGGAAGAGAAAGACAGACCTGAACTCATCTAAGGCTGGGCCATCTAAGATGATTTATAACTCCTGCAGTGGGAAAATGTTTCCAATCTCCAAGGGACACTTACACTTGCCCCTGGTGCTTGGGAAAGGGGTAGCTGCTCCCTTCTTGCTGTTTTGTTTCTTTAGGTAGATAAAGTATCCTTTTGTGGTCAGAAAGCCTGCTTGGTTCACGTATGCCAATGATTTGCCCTATATGCTCACACTGCTCTGCTCTCTTCTATTGTCAGTGCATGCTCGGACATGTTGAACTCCCACACCTCCCAGGGAATCCCCTCTGGTTCCTCCTGCATTAAGTGATTCACCCGGGCTTGCCCAGAGAGAAAGGACAGTTCCTGTGAACACGTCAGATTTGATCACCAGAGAATAACTGCTTGTGGTGATGGAGGGAGGGGGGAGCACCCAGAGCAGAGCTGGCTGACCTAGCAGAGCCTGTGGAGGGGCCAGGCAGCAGAGCTGGGACAGACCAAAGAGATGGCCTCACAACAGAGCCATGGGTTTCTTTATCATTTCATGCAGAAGTGGTTTCATCTCACGGCAGCTTGCAGGGTGCTACATTTACCCACTTGACAGCAAACTTCTCCACAGAGTTGGCTCCTTCTGCAGCTTCCACTGCCTGCCTTGCAGCATCCAACAAGCCTAGTGCTGGTTACCAGACATCTTGACTTGGTTCCATGCTCTGCGGTAGCTTTGCAAGGACATCTGCAAGAGGAGAAAGGAGAAGGCCTTAATATGTTCAGACAGCAGTGATATGTTGTGGAGAAAACTGCAAGGCTGGAATCTAGCCTGGCTTGACCTGCTGTATTGCTTGCCCCTTCATCCCCCCTTGCTCCCACCTGAGATCAGTGCTCGCTGTGGCATGCTGAGGATAGCTCCTGGAGGTCTACACCAGCTTTGGTTTCTCCCCTGAATGCCACAGGAAGCCTGGAGACCCCTGACAACAGCACTGTATAGAAACCTACAGCCCCTTGCATGGCAGCGGGGGTGTTGGACATGCCCTGCCACAGAGGGGCCGGCAAAGAAAACAGGTTTATAGCCTCACTCTTATCCCAGGGTCAACTGGGACAACTAAAAGGTTCCTTCTTTAAGCTCTCCAGCTCCCAGAGGCTGGCAGGACTCTGGGCACTGCTGCATAGACAGCATGCAAGCCAGAGCCTGGGTCTCCCGGTCAAGGGGAGCAGCTGGGTGAGAAGGGATTTCCTTGTGCAAAGACAGGCCTGCAGGCAGGCTGCCCTGCAGCTCTGGGACAGCCACAGCCAGACCCATATTTCTGAACTTACAGCACTGGCACTGATGGGTCAAGCCCAAATCCACACAGTTCTGACCTCTGAGAAAGGCTGGACCACATAAGCCCTGTCCATTGCGGACTGGGGTGCTGGGGGGCTAAGTGCTGGACAGGTGCAAGCCCAGAGCCTTCCCCGTCCCAACCACAGATAAGCCCATCTCCACTCGAGGACGAACAGGGTGTCAAGGTACAGGACCACGCTATCCGTCCCATCCAACCCAGCCACTTCTCTCCCCACACTGCTGTGCACACAGACATCCTGCATGGGGCAGGGATACAGACATGTCCTGCTACCTCCAGGCTTTGACTATGCTCCTCTGTGTTATCTCTCCATCTCCTCCCAGGCTGCAGGAGTTGGGTCAGGAGGAGAGTCAAAGATATTCTTGCAACTTTGCCATGAACTCATGTTTGGATCTTGGCTAGCCTTCCCTTATCAGGGAAGAGTCAAGATACAAGTGAGTAAGAAATGTCCGAGATCATCAAAAAGGACTACAAACACTGAGGAGCCATCAAGGGTGCTGGAAAAGGCTGGTGCAGGCTACATATGCAGAGCCAGAAACATATCGGACTGCCATACGTCCCCTTCTCCTTACACACACAACAAGTTTCAGTATAGCAACAGCCCGATGGTGCTTCCTGTCAAATTACAAGCTGTGTCTTTGCCTTGGCTTCCCCTCTGAGCTCAGTCATTAAAATTCTACCCCGGTCCTCGGGGTAGGGAGTGATCACTGCTCCGTAAACAGGAAGAGCCTCCGGCTCTGCCAGGCACCAGTGAAACCACCGTGCGAGAACTCTCACATGGCTTCCTGGCGGGTCAGGAGTGAGCATTCTGGTCCCCAGGGTGGCTGCAGGTGGGCAGGCACAGATGCGGCTCCACCAGGACCCAGCACCCGGCTGGCACACGCCCAGGCTCCCGCACACCCAGCCCGGTCTCGCTCACCTCGGCAACTGCCACCTTCCTCTCCCAAGCCTTGAGGCTGTTTTCGAGGTCAGTAACAGCCATCTTCTTCTGCACGTAACTCAGCACAGGGGGGACGCAGTAGTCTGAAAGCTGCTTCCGCAGCTGCCAATTCACACTCTCAGCTTCAGCTCGTTGCTGCTGGAGGAATAGGGACAGAGGGCAAGGAGGTCCCAGGAAATGTCCCTCTGCCAGCTCGTGGCCAGTCCTCCAGGGAAGCAGGCAGGCAGGATAAATTAAACCCCCGGCACTGTGGGGGAGCAGTGGGATGCAGCCCCCAGTGCCTCCACCCCTGCCAGGCAGTACTGCTAGGGAGCCCCTTGAACCCGCTTCCAGAAGCTGTGGTATCCCTGCCGGTGGGGGGGGACACACCCCAGATGGGTATGACAGCAGTGCCACTTCTCCCTGGGGAGGACACTGCTGATGAAAAGTTCATGGAAACAGAATTTCAAGAAACCAGTGGCAGGTCCCTGTGGAGCCAGGGCCAAAATTCACAACATGACCTGTTCTGCAAACCTGCCCATGCTCACTGGCGCCGGCAGGAGCCCTGGGTCTTGCTTAGCCCCAGAAAGGCACACAGGTATCCAGCTCATTGCTGGGCCTCGAATGGGCATCGGTATCCAATATGCCACAAAAAGTACCTCAAAAGAGTCCTCCCAAGTGAAGTCTCAGGGCCTCCCAAATCGCTCTCTTACCTCTTCCACCAGAGCAGCTTCTCTTTCAATTTTCCCCAGCAGCTCCTTGCTCTGGGAGATGTCTTTCATCAGAGATGTGGATGTTACCAGGGCATCCTGCAGCTTCCTCTGGAACATGAGAGCAGAACAGCATCAGCGGGCGCAGTGGCAGCTCCCAGCCACCTGCAAAGCCACCCCTCTATTCCTCCAGGTTGGTCTCAGCTGGCGGTGTGGGAGCTCTGCTCCCAAGGGAGCTCTGCGGCACTGCTCATCCCCTGCAGAAGGCACTGCATCATGCCCTGGTCACGCAGCTACTGCTTCGTTATGCCCTCTGTGTCACACTGCAGCACAGCAGCCAGGGTTTAGGACTAACCCAGACAGAATGGCTGATCGGAGAGAAGCAAATAGACCCAGCTGAGAAGCACTTTTCACTGATAAGAGCAGAGACTCAGAGGGATGGCTGCAGCTCATGACATTTTTTCAAATGTCACAGGTTATGTAAAAAATGTATTTTCCTGTGCAAGTCAGCACCAAAGCTCTTTCCTACTGCAATTTTCCCCGGGGGTGTAAAATAACCATGCTGCAAAGCATGAACCCCATCATCAGGCTGCAGCCAAACATGAATGAGGGCATTGCTGCTCTTGGTGTGTCAGGCAAAACTCCCAACTGAACTGCTAAGTCAGTGGGAAGGCAGAGAGGTGTTCGGCATCCTCTGACTGAGAAAGGGAAGGATGCAAGAGCTCGTGCGTGAGCCTCAGAAACAGAAGAAAGGCAAAATGGAGGTGCTCGGAGGTTCACTCACTTTATAGAAGTTGAGGACTTGGACAGTCTTCCCTGAGGTCAGTTTTAGCTGCAGCAGCTCCTGGTTCTTCTCATCAATCTTCTCCTGGTACTGGGCATTTCTAACTTGCAGCTGCTGCAAACGGACCTCACGGAGTGTCTCTCCCATCTGCTCCTTCTGCAAACCCCAAGGAAGCAGAGCTGTAGGTTGCTGACCAAAGCTGCATCCCAAGTGAGACAGCTTTGCTCTGTGGGGAAAGCAGACCTAAAGAACAGGGTCTTCAGCCTGGCTGCAAACCTGGGGCTCGGGGAGAAATGCAAGACACAGCGTGCTACTGAGCCTGTGCTCTGTGTCCTAGCTTAGACGGTCCAAGCAGTGCAGACAGGTCCCCTCTGGCGAGGCTCCTGCCATGTTAGCAGCAGCCAGTCCCCAGGGAACTGCTCTGATCCACCAGACATCTTTTCCAGGGCACAAAGAGATCTGCCAGCTTCCACTCTGTGAGAATTCTGGTCTCATCCCATGCACGCAGACATGTGCCAGGCCTGAACTTGGGCAGATGACAATGCTCTTTGACAAAGGCAGCAAGGCCAGAAGCAAAGGAGAAAGGGGAGGAGAAGGAGGGCCATGCATCTCTACACAGAGCAGGCCCTGCATCTGCACTGGGCTATACTCCTTTCGTTCTTCAAGGAGCCATCTAGTCCCTGCTTCTCCTCAACTGCTGTACGCACCTGCCTGAGCTGTTGCTGCAGCTTCTTCTTGTAATCCTTGAGCAAATAATTTTTTAAGCGCAACTTCTCTCTCAGCAGATCCTAAAGAAAGACAGCAGATTATAGTGGAACAGCAGAGCCTGGGAGGAGAAAAAGCACCCAGACCCCACTCCTTATGGTGCGGTTTCCATTCATCTCATCTGCACTGCAGCATTCACTGCTGGCTTAGAAAGGAGTCCAGTGAGAAACGCGGGTCAGCATCACCCTGTCCCAAATGTGGGGGCACTGCAGCATTCACTGCTGGCTTAGAAAGGAGCCCAGTGAGAAACGCGGGTCAGCATCCCCCTGTCCCAAATGTGGGGGCATGGCCATGCACTTTCCCAGGCTCTGCTAAGGGCCCTGCATCATCTGTGCTCACAACCGTGTTGCAGCTCAGCAGCCTGATGAGCACCTGGGCTAGTCACCGACTGACGAATGTGACAAGGGCTGTCCAAAAACACTTGCTAAGACAGTCTGAAAACGTGATGTAGGCCACACAGGCGTATGGGAACTAGGATTTTCCCTAACCAACATACTTGTCAGATGACAGACCAGCCTCAAAATTTGCCATGATGCACTGACCCTCTGGCGGTTCTTCTCCTCCATGTATCTCAGCAGCTTCTCAGAAGCTATGATACTCCCTTTCTGGCTGGAGATGGTGCTGATGATGTCTTTCTCAAAGTCACTGATGGCTTTCTTAACATCAGTCCACCAAACATCTGCTTCTTCTATGACTGCCTGTAGAAATAAAATCACGTAACAGTCAGGAGGTGCTAACTTCCCTTATTCAAACAGCTTTGGGAACAGAGGACACTGGAAAGGACCAGGCATGCTCTCTGCTGGTGTTACTAGCATTTCTCCTGTGGGAGCACTGAGTTTCATCCTGTGCAGCTCGGGGCACATGGTACAGGCTCACACAGCCCTGCTACTTCACTGACTCAAAAAGAACAAGAAAAAAAATCTCTCACGTGCCTGAGCTTCAACATCTGTCACTCCATCCTGACTTACAAACATTGCCAGTCTGACTAAGCCAACACAAGTCAAAAAATTACCACCCTTTGTTTACTGCATATGCCCTGTGGCCACACAAGAGAGACGGGCTGCCTGCTTCACCTCTCCTGGACACTGCAGGCAGCATCAGTGGTCTGAACTGAATGCAGAAGTCTCTCCTTCCCCAAAAACTCCTGAGCATCTTGGCTAGGAGGAGGTGTTGGCAGCCAGCACAGAGCAGGCAGAGATGGTCATGCAGCCACAAGGACCCTGCAGCAGGAATGCAGTCTCGGAGACTTGGAGCGTGCTCTGAAGAAATCCCAGAGACAGCGGAAAAGCAGACCCTGGAGAGGACTGCAGGGAGCCCAGCCAAAACAGGAAGCTTCTGAGAGCTGCTAGAATGAAAAATATGTCTGGCACAAAGGGCACACCTTCAAGAAGCTGACAAAAAGAAGATTTTCCTTTCGAGCGTTGACTTCTTCATCTCACACAGCAGATCTGAGCTTCTCTACCTAAAAATCTTCCCCTCGCCTGTATTATTGTTATTAGTTCCTGCCATAATAAGATTCATCTTTAGAGACTGGGCACCTCTGACCTCTGTTGGTGTACTTGCCTTCAAGAAAGGCGTGAGTGAGAGGACAGTTCTGGCTCCCACTCTCAACTCAGGACCACTCACAGCAATGCTCTGCTATGAACAGCCCTCACCAAGCAAGTCTGTCTCAACTGCCAGGGATGGCATGTTGAAAGAGGTGTAAGAAGTAACAAAACTGTTTGACACCTTGGAAAGCCATACCTCGAGGTTCTGCAAGGTCTGCTCCGAGTCCTCCTTTATCCTCTGAATCTCATCCTTCATCTCAGTCAGCTCCCGCTCAGCCAGCTCACATTTCTGCTCCACTGTCAGTCCTACAAAATAGTCCGTTGCACCATGCAACTTGGATTTGTACCTGCCACGTGTCTGCAACAACCAAGGAACAACGCAGATGCCATTAGAAAGCCAGCACTGGCCAACTGTTGCTGCACTTTCCTGTATTCAAAAAGAAAATAATCTCAACAGTCACGTTAGCAGGATTCCAGCTTACAGCAAAGACAAGGAGGCCCCTGCAGAGCAGAGGTAATTCAGGGCTGACCCCATCTGTCCTGTCATACAACCACAAAACCCTCCTATGCAAGCACTTTCAGTTCAATTCAACAGGCAAATCCAGGGCTAGAGGTTAAAGCAATGTGACAGCTTCATGTGGGCAGGTAAAACACCTGTTTGTAGTGAAGATGCTAATTGTTGTGTAGGACAGATGGGGTCTCCTACCACTGCCTGGGTCAGACACCCTGAGGAACTGAGCTTACGGCAGCACAGGCAGGCTGGAGTATGCTCTTGGAAGAACGAACACCACTCGGGAGCAATTCCCAGTGCTGTGGGGACACAGCGAAGCAGGCACTGCTTTGCAGAGGGCAAGTGCCCATGTGGCCAAAGGCCACAAGTTTCTAAGGGCTCCGTCTGGGAACTAACCAGAAAGCAGCTACTTTGGACTCAGGCAGGCGCTAAAACCCAGTGTAGGATGCTGGCTGAAAGGAGCTCCACCACAAAGGGTTTAGAGTTTACTGTGTCTCTGGTGAAAAGGCGACGTTCGGGGCAGGAGGTAAAAATCTGCTCCAAAAGCCTGTTCACGGCTCCAGCAAGAAGGAAGAGAGCAACACGCGCTCAGCAGAGGTACCCAAGTATGGATGCACGCAGGTCTGAGCCCACTTGAACTTCCCCAGGAGGGAGGAGAGGAGCAGAGCGTTCCATCACAGACCTGGCACAGCCTTGGGCAAGTCTCCTGCTTTCTTGGCACCAGCCTCCCTATTTGTTTAACTTCTACTGCAAATTATGCTGTGTGGGGGTTACCTCATGCCAGATCTCCCTGGCACTCGCTGTTCAGGAGGACACAGTGCTGTCACACAGGGAAGAGACAGCATCAGCTGGAGGAGGAGAAATGAGAAGGCAGCCTGGCCTTTACACTGAGTGCAAGAACAGCAAGGCAGCCTGAACTCTTACACCTACAAGACCAGCAGCACCTTTTTGCAAGCATGTGTCTAGGTTAAGGGCCCATCACTGTGAAGCCCAAGTGCAGGGGGCTGTTGGGGAACTTTCTTCATCACGTTTCAAACCGAGGAGCTTGCCTGCTGACCTCCTGTCAGATGAGCACTGAGATCGGGAGGTCAGAGGGGCTGCAAAGGGAGGAAGGGTCATGGCTCTATGCAGTAAGGCGGCAGCCAGACCTGAAAACCCAGTACCTGCAGCCACGCAGCTGCTGCCCTGGCTCCGGAGCAGTACCTGTGTCAGCTCCGGTGGGCCATCGTGCGTCTCCGACAGCAGCTGGAGCGACGGGCCACACGGCTCCATCTTATGGTACCATTTCTCAAACATTTCCGCCTCAGTTCGGAGCAGGGCGTTGGTGTGGCTGCGAGGAGGAGGGGGTC
>NW_009195907.1:0-38398 GCF_000690835.1 Fulmarus glacialis | reverse complement strand
GGGGAGGTGCTGAGCATGGGAAAAAGGGCTGGGGACAGGGGTTTTTTTACTGTTTATCTTTGTTTCTCACTATTGAAGCTTATTTTAATTTGCGATAGAATAAATTAATTTTCACCAAGTTGAGCCTGTTCTGCTCACGACGGTAATTGCTGAGTGATGTCCCTGTCTTTATCTCGACCCACGACCTTTTCCATTGTATTTTCTCCACCTGTCCTGTTGAGGAGCAGAACTGAGAGAGCGGTCGGTGGGCATCTGTCAACTGGTCAAGGTCAACACACCACAATTGTGTTATAGTTTAGTAAAGGAATACAGAGCTCTGGCTAGAGAATAGTGGCTTGCACAGGATTCTGTAACTGTGTGATCTTGGGCACGTCATTTCCTGCCCACAGACATGCACTTCTGCATCTAGAAGAGGTCCTGGTAGATCTGACCTACTTTAGGTAGTGTTTGAAGATCTTCTGCTGAAAACGGCTATATAAAAATAGGATACTAATAACATTAGTATCTTAACAGCTCTGATTTTGGTTCTGGCTCAGCTCAGAATGATATAGACACATGAATAAATGAAGAGGTGTTGTTTTGAACTTTCACATTTCTGAGTGCCAAATTCAGGCTGTCAGTTAGATCAGGGCCTGTTTTATATGAGTGTCACATGCCCTTGTCCCATGAAATGAGTTAAACCCAACAAAACTAATTGTGCGTGAGTAATTACGCCTCAGTAGGACTCAAAGTCATACATCCTGACATGAGTGAAGTGGCTTTCATAGCCAGTGAAATGAGAGTCACCTTGAGGTCATCTTCTTGCTGGTTTAGAGGAAGTGCATGATTAGTGACAGTATTTGAATATATATACTGTGTATTTCTTCATAAAGAGGAGGAATAAGAATGCAGAGCTGAAAGGGTGGCATACTTTCAGGAGAAAGAGACCTGCAATGTCTTCTTTTAATAGAAGAGAAGAAAAATAGAAAGCATATTTTCCTAACACCAGGTGTTAAAGAAAGTTTGGCACAAAATCATCTACCTTGGCACTATGTTTAACATTACAGAACTGGAATTACGAGTTTTGTTAATGGCCCAAACATCATACTGATCATTTCCAGGTTGTTATATTAATCAGCTGAAAGCATTAAAAAAGTTGTTTGTGCCCTTTTATTTCTTTTTATCACTGTTTTCCCCCTCCAGCTAATTGCAGTCTCTTCCTTGTCTACACATACTTTCAAGCTCCAGATCCTTGCTAAAAATTCTGTTTTTTAGATCAGATGTAGCATTCTTTTCTGTGCACAGAAGATGAGTCTTTTTCATTTGAGATGACCTTGTTTCTGTTTCCATTAGTTTCATGCATCAAATTAGAAGACAATACATGGAGTTGGATGAACCAATGGTCAGGTGCAATGCAATAAATCTCATAGACCTTTTCTAGTTATAATTCAAATTTTGGAAGCACATACTTCCTCACATATTAAATAGGAAAGTCAAATGACTTTACTGCAAACGCGTTTTGTCACCTTGAACTGATTGTTACATTTCATTCTTCCTGCTTTTTTTAGACAGTAAAATGGTGACAGCACTTACAGTATCTACCTTATAGGAAAGGCACGAACAAAGATTCTCTGAGATAATTTAGATACAGTAGAATTATACAGTCATTATTATAGAAATAGCCTGAACACTTTCTGCACAGAACAGTTGTTAAGCCTATAGGTGTTATCCAACAAAACCCTGGATCTGAGAGTGTAGACTGTAGACAGCACACATGTTAATGACAGGAAATGGTGAATCTAAACAATTTGGTTTCATAGGTTTCATACTTTTTTTAATCCATCTTCCTCTCCGTCTCCTGAAATTTCCATTCCTAGAGCTCACATTTGTGTGTTTCCTCAACCAGTTTTATCTTATCATAGTGAGACCACGCGCTAGAGGATGCTCCCCTCTCACACCATCAATTGCTTCAGAGCAGCAGTGGTCTGTGGCTTCTTTGCAGAGCTCAGCTCCCCAGCCTCTCATTTACAGAGAAACCTTTTCCAGGTATGTAGCAATTGACAAAAAAAGGAAAACAAAGGGAGGAATTCTAGGTAAAGAACAATTAATGACAGTCTGTTTCCTTTGTCTTTGTGTCTCTTAGGTAGATTATCCTATGTTTAATAACCCAGAAGCTGTGTTTAAAGCTTTCCCTGCAGCTTAATGAAGATGGCAAAGCTGGATTCTCAGAGCTTTCAGCTTTTTCCCCCAAGAGGGGCACTATCATTCTTTCTAATTTAAGTGAAAATAGCCAACAAGTTCAGGAGTGGAGCGCAGAGGACTGACAGACATCTCCAATAGGTAGACAAATTGAAAGTGTCTACATAGACCATAAGAAGAGAACCTCAGAAAGGAGCAGGAACATCTGCTCTGGGGTTTTTGGAGAAGTTCTCATGCAATGTCCTCTTTGCTAACTATCTTGTCTGCAGGCCAAGACATGGCTTTTCTAATTTAAGGCAGACAGGCAATCTTTCACCTTCATGTCAGCTTAGAACATTGAAAGTCACAGCCATTCCACTGAAAGCCTCTTAACCAGGCCCTAATTTGGCCCACAAAAAAAGCAACAGAGCAACAAAGTCCAGGAAAAAAGAAATCCACAAAGCTTAACTGTCTTGCAGGCCAGAAAACAACAGCCTTAAAAAGAAGGCCTTCTCCACTAAGGGATATTAGTCAATATATTTTTTTCCCTTTTTTTTCTGAGATAGCAGACCCCTTGTCCAGGAAACAGCAGGCATCTAAATATTTGCTTCTGTCAGTAGGCTGAATAACTACTTAAGACTGCCTGAAGGTAGTCAGACTTTTACTTTCTTTTATTACAGAGACAAGGGCTTTCAGAGGTTTTTAAGGAAGCCGTAACTTCTCCACATACCAGAAAAAACGCTTGGTCCTGAGTTAGGGGTAGGAGAGAGAACTTCCACAGAATCGCTGGAGTTGGAAGGGACCTGTGAAGATCGTGTAGTACAAACCCACCTTTCTCAAAACAAGGTCAGCAAAAACAGGCTGCTCAGGCCTATGTCCAGTTGTGTTTAAAATATCTCCAAGGGTGTAGACTCCACAGCCTCTCTGGGCAACCTGTTACAGTGTTTGGTCACCCTCACAGTGAAAAAGGTTTTTTTTCTTATGTTTAAATGGGATGTCCTGTATTTCATTTCAGTTTGTGCCCATTGCCTCTTGCCTTGTCACTGGACACCACTGAAAAGAGTCTGGTTTGATCTATTCTCCCTGCTCTTACATATTTATACACATGGATAAGATCCCCCCTGAGCCTTCTCTCTCAGCCTCTCCTCATATGTCACATGCTCCAGTCCCTTAACCATCTTCATGACCATTCACTGGACTTGCTCCAGTACTTCCATGTCTCTCCTGTACTGGGCAGCCCAGCACTGGACGAAGAACCAGGGCTGAGTAGAGGGGAAGAATCACCACCCTCGACTTGCTGGCAACGTTCTGCCTAATGCAGCCTACTGAATTACGCTGAACTTGGTGTCCAGCAGCATGCTTTGCTCTGCAAAGCTGCTTTCCAGATGGTCAGCCCCCAGTGTGCACTGGTGCATGGTGTTATTCCTCCCCAGGTGCAGGACTTCACATTTCCCTTTGTTAAACTTTATGAGGTTCCTGGCTGCCTGTTTCTCTAGCCTAACTGCGTCCATCTGATGGCAGCACAACCCTCTGGGGTAGCAATCACTCTTCCCAGTTTTTTATCGTCTCCAAACCTGCTGAGGGAGCACTCTGTCCCATCAACCAAGTAATTAATGAAGATGTTAAACTGTACTGGCCCCAGTATCAACCCCTGGGGTACTTCACTAGTGATTGGCCTCTAGCTTGACTTTGTGCCACTGGTCACGGTGCTTTGCACTCAGCAGTTCAGCCAGTTTTCAGTCCATTTTTCTTTCCATTTATCTAGTCCTTACTTCATCAGTTTGTCTATGAGGACATTACAACAGACAGCACCAAAAGCTTTGCTAAAGTCAAGGTAAAAAACATCCACTGCTCTCCCCTCATCCACTGACCAGTCATCTCATTGTAGAAGGCTATCAGATTGATTAAACATGATTTCCCCTTCAAAAATCCATGCTGACTACTCACAATTACATTGTCCTTCATATGTTTGGATATGGTTACCAGGAGGATTTGCTCCATCACCTTCCCAAGGATTGACTTAGTAAGGCCTCTAGCAATAGGACAAGGGGTAATGGTTTTAAACCAAAAGAAGGTAGATTCAGACTAGATATAAGGAAGAAATTTTTTACGATGAGGGTGGTGGAACAGGGTTGCCCAGAGAGGTGGTAAATGTCCCATCCCTGGAAACATTCAAGGTCAGGTTGGATGGGGCTCTGATCTAGTTGAAGATGTCCCTGCTCATTGCAGGGGGGTTGGACTAGATGATCTTTAAAGGTCTCTTCAACCCAAACCATTCTATGATTCTATGATTCTATGATTCTATGATTGAGGTGAGGCTTCCCAGCCTTTAGTTCCCTGGATCGTCCTTCTTGAAGACAGGAGTTATATTTGCTTTTTTCCAGTCCTCAGAAACACCATGACCTTTCAAAGATGATTGAGAGTGGACTCACAGTGTAGTTGGCCAACTCCCTCAGCACTCATGGGTGCATCCTATCAGGTCCCAGGGACTCATGTAGGTCCAGACACCCTAACCCGGTCCTCCTCTACTGAGGGTAGGTCTTCCTTTCTCCAGACATTCCCTCTGGTCTCAGAGGCCTGGGATTCTTGAAGGGCTGTCTTACCAGTACAAACCTAGATGAAGAAGGTAATGAATACCTCAGCCTTTTATGTGTCCTTTTTCACTAGGTTTCTTTCCCATTCAGCAGTGGTTCCACATTTCTATATCATTGCTGCTGATACACCTGTAGAAGCCCTTCTTGCTGCCATCTCCATTCCTTATCAATATTCAGCTCCAGGTGGGCTTTGGCTTTCCTAACTAGTCTAGAGCTAGGACATTGAGTTGCTGGAGCATGTCCAGAGAAGGGCAACAAAGCTGGTGAAGGGTTTGGAGAACAAGTCTTATGAGGAGCGGCTGAGGGATCTGGGGTTGTTTAGCCTGGAGAAGAGGAGGCTGAGGGGAGACCTCATCGCGCTCTACAACTACCCGAAAGGAGGTTGTAGCGAGGTGGGGGTTGGTCTCTTCTCCCAAGTAACTTGCGATAGGGCGAGAGGAAATGGCCTCAAGTTGTGCCAAGGGAGGTTTAGATTGGACATTAGGAAAAATTTCTTTACTGAAAGAGTGGTCAAGCCTTGGAACAGGCTGCCCAGGGAAGTGGTGGAGTCCCCATCCCTGGAAGTATTTAAAAGACGTGTAGATGAGGCGCTTAGGGACATGGTTTAGTGGGCATGGTGGTGTTGGGTTGACGGTTGGACTCGATGATCTTAGAGGGCTTTTCCAACCTTAATGATTCTATGGTTCTATGATTCATTCATTTTTTGTGGGTGCTTGGATGACCCATCCACTTTTCAAAGGTAGCGTGCCAAATGATGTTTTTTCCTTTCCCAGACAAGAGGTTAAACATGATCATTGAAGCTGGGAGATACTGTCTCAAAGAGGCAAGATGCAGCCAGTGTTTTTATCAATAGTATCTGGCCTTAATGCGAGGCAGCACTGCCTGACAAAACAAAAATGCAGGGAGACTGGAGATGGGAGCCATGGCGTTCCACAGAGCTCTGTCTCAACATGCTTCAGCTCTCAGCCCAGATTTCCAAGTCTCCCTGCACACTGTCTTCACCACTTGTGGTCCATACTGCTGATCTAATTGTGCTTCACAATTTCTGGTAAAGGATTTGCCACACCATGACAACTGCTCAGAGTCCAGTTCTCTGACCTTGCTCATTACACCATGATGTACAACCCTTAGACTGTTCATTTAGGTATTTTCAGTTTGGAGTGAAGAATTCTGCTTGCAAATGTTAAGTACACGTCATGAACAGTATTGGAAATACAACACAAACATGAACAGCTAAGGAAATAGTGCTTTAATATGAGTGCTTCAGAGAGATTATTAAGCATACAAAGAAGAAATAAAAATGGCTCACTGTACAGGAAACAGAATAAAAACCAACAGCAATGAAGCTTCTCAGAGCTTTGTCCACTCTCCCTTTCCCCCACCCTCCATTTAAGATGTTTCCCCACAAGCAGTAACTTCTCTTTGGTTTAAGTCTGTCACGGTATGCTCAGGTCCCTGGTACCTCAACACTGGCTTGTAGTTTGGATTATAAAGAGAAAGGGTGTCTGGTGCCTTGTAGCATGAAATACTGATCATAATTAAAGAATAATTTCATTTCCATTTACAGAAAGGCCATGCAGGAGCAAGCTGGGAAATGTTCAGTCAATCAGCCATAGTTATGAGTCACTCAGCAGCCTAGCAGTCTCACCATTACCACTCAGCAGGTCCAAATCAACACATTAAGTGATATAAAGGAAAAACAGAAAGGAAAGAAAAGAATGGTGGTAGGAGAACTGTGGTATGGGATGTAGTAGCTGATGAAGGATGATGATGATGAAGCAAGAGGAAACGGATACTGGATTTTGTCGGTTTCATCACATTATGATCAAATAGAAACACACAGAGCTGGGCCTATTAAAGAATGAGAACTGGTAAAATTGTGAATAAAACATAGTAGGGAGGAGGAGGTGGGAAGGAATGAATCTGTTAGATCTGTGTCAGCTGGAAAAGGAAAATGGATCAATATTCTTTTATTGTTGCAGTGGGCTTTGCATTAATTAAAAAAGGGGAGGAAAAAAAGAAAAGAAAACCCAGCTGCCTAACAAAGCAAATGATCTGAACAAAGAAAGGTGCCAAAGGTACTTCTATCAAAAGGCTCCTATTAGTCCCAACAGAAATCACAATCCAGCTCCACAGGAAAAAGGAAAATGAAATTCACCTAGAAAATAAGAGAAAGAGCATGAAATTCCACACCACTTACTGCACAAGATCCTGTTGGCATTTTACAACCTTCTCAAGAATTAACCAATCTGCATATTTTTGTGTGGTGATTTCATTTGATTTAATTGTGGAAAAGTAGATCTGATACCAAGCAGTTTCCAAATCCTGTTAGAGAGGAAAAACATAGCTTAGCTCCCATGAAGAAGTCAGAGAACATCTTGTGGATGCAGCTCCTGTGCATGAGCATTTGGATGATTTCATTTTTTTTTAGTTGTCTCTAATGCAATTCTTTGTAATTCTTTTTTTATCCCTTATGCATGGAGCTTCACTCTTTGTACACAGCTGTCTTAATTTTCAAAGCTGTCATTATTCTGTATGCTTTGGCCAGCTCAAACTTCATGGCAATGTAGATGGATTCTGTGAGCTATGAGCTGACCAGCTCACAAAGGCTACAGCAGCACCATATAGTGCCAAAGAACAACTCGGATGTTAGAGAACAGCTGGAGATAGATAGCACTTAAATATCTCTGCTCCAAAAGCAGGTGGTCCTTAACATCTTTGTTAGAAGTAATTAGTAATTCCATTGGACTAACGGCTCCTGGCTGAATTTTTGCTTTCAACTCTTGCATCCAAACTGAACAGTCCAAACATCTGTCTGTCACATCAGCATCCTGATCTGGAAGACGAGAGCAGGGGCAGTGACCAGCAGTCCTTGTGCTGTGTATGACTGAAGCAACAAAACTAGGAAAGCAAAAAGGCTGGGATTCATTCCACTAAAGTTTGATCATCTACAGTGTGGATATCTACCTTGGAGCTGATTGTTCACCTTTTGAAGTATCTATATATAAAGTAGGTATGTACTTTAGTATGAAATTAATCATACTGATCATAAATGTAGTTACATGCTACTAATTCAGATGAACATATCTCTTTTAGTTGATGAATACTACTGAAAATAACTAGATGGTATAAAAATTTCCCATAAAAGTATCAATACTTTCCTAGGAAGTACCTAAGAAATACTATGGCATTTTTAAAGGGAGAACTGATCAATCTTTTCTGGAAAACAGCCGCACTTAACAGCACTAGCAAACATTTAAAATACATCTATGACATCCCCAGATAGTTCTCTTCTGCTGTGGGAGGAAAAATATCTCCACACTGAATCCATGCTGTTGTTTCATAAGTTTATGAAAGTTTCATATCCAAGGATTGGCCAGGCAAGACATGAGGGAAATTATCAAGAACGCTTAGCTCAAATGATGTAACAGCAGGTATGCGAGAAGCTTATTGGGATGTAAGAAATGAGGGTGAAGAGAGGGCAGGGGAGGAGAAATACAATGAGCAAGACGAAAGGTGGAGTCCTTACTCATTCTGAGCCAACTAGGGTGATAATCAATTCTGTCTCTGCCCCTGATGAGAGGTTTAAGCAGGATGTTAACTTTGGGCTCACAAAGCTTTGGCTTCTGTCAGGGAAGCCCAGCTGACTGCACAGTTGGCCCATGTTACAATCACCTGAGATTCCTGCCCCTGTTTGCACTGATTTTAGTTCATTGCTAGTCTGGCTTTCACTTTAGTCCTTTGATTCAGTCAGACTGTGCTCAGCTGGAAGCAGGAGGATATATGGATTAATGGTGGTCAAAGACTGAGCTTTCAAGCTCTGCTGTTTGGTGGTAGCACTGAGAAAGTTATGCTTCTTAGCCTTAGTCTTAGTCGGCTTTGTCTGTAGTGTGGCTAATGACACTGACCATGACTGAATAAAATGGAAAATTTATATGAGGCCTAGGTAGTGTAATATCTGTCTTGCTCCTGAAACCAGCTGGGATTGATTTGGTTCTGAGTATAATTTGGAGTAAAAATTATGCAAGAATTTATGAAGAACCTCAACTTCTGGTTGTGATAGAACTGTCTCAAAAAAACGCTCACTGGGAATTTTTCAACAAATCTTTTCTTTTTTCTGGAGATTTCTTTTTTTCTTTTTAATTTTGGTCAGAAGTGTCTTAGTACATCAACTTGGAGGAGTATGCAAGGCCTTGTCTTGATGCTAGAAATCTGCCAAAGATGATGGAGTAAAATGTAAACTGTGGCTGCAGGGTGGGTGATATATAAAATGGAAAACACCTGAAGCTTTATGGTGCTTAGCTGAAACTAACAGAAAAAATAAATAGCTTGCCTGAGATCAATGACAAATGGATAACATCATGGCAAGATGAACATGCAAATACCTGGCTGGTGATCCATTTGACACCTAGACAGGAGATCACCAATATAAGCATGAACCACGGTAGATCAGTTTTTCTGGACAAAATAAAAGAGACAAAACCCCAAGGAGACCTGTCAAGACACCCGACTGCCAGTTGGAGAGAAGAGGACCCTGTCTTTGCTGCATGTCCGGGGCAGAGGAGCACATAAGCTGTCATATCCAGCCAGAGTACCCCATGTTGTTGGCAATTGCCCACCACCATCAGCCTAGATAACCTCCCTAGTTTCTGGGAACATGACTTCCCTGATGTTGCCACACCAAGTGGCTGATGGACAGTGGTGGTTCTGTCGTCACAGGGCAGCTGGTGTGCAAACGTGCTGGCAGGGCTTGTGTTTGAATGATTACGCATGTTCTTGTGGTATACACATTAGGTGGGATACTATTTGTGTATAACAAGCACTCGTAATAAGATTATCAATAATAGTTGGAACATTGTTTTATGTAATAAAGGATGGTCTAACTCAATAAATATTTCTTGTGTTTGTCGTCATCTGATTCAACCATCAGTCTCTCTGTGGAAATTGAACCTTCATTCCCAGTGCTGTAATAGTCTGTAACAATCAGGAAGCATGAACAGATATAGGATGCAATTCCTAATCAAAATTAGAGAAGTGACCCAGGCCAACAAAGACAGACAGTGAAAAAATCCCTTAGAGCAGGCTTGAGTTTGTTTCAGATCAGGGCCATCTATCTGGAGGAAGATGTTACATTCTACAGAAAACATAATTAGCCCCTTTATGGTCCTGCTTTAACATTTCATATTTACATGATATGAGACAACACTAACCAGGAGACTGACTGCCTGCCTGACAGTCTCCGTAGCTTGGAGATGAGCTGTCATCTGGGAGATCAAATCCAAGTCATGCAGAGAAGGCATTTAAACCATTTTTCTTGCTGTGTATTCTTAAAAATACCTGTCAGGGCCGTTTAATCCTGTTAGTGCCCTCCAGGCCTGGACACCAGCTAGGGTAATTCTCTTGGTGTATATTTTTACCAATGAAGTCTGAAAAGCCTTCTTTATGAGAAGAAAGAGAAATGTCAAAAGTTGATCATTTTCACAAAGTTTAGTTCTTGCTTTCCAGCTAGCCTTAGCTATGAGGCTACCAACTGACCAGTTTAATACAGAATCTCAGCTGATTTGGGCTTCCTTGCTGATATGAACAGCCCCCTAAAAAGCAAGGGTGTTCATTCTCATCAGCAACTTCTGGCCAAAAGGGCAACCTTAAACTTTTCTCCTGCAATTCATCCCTAGCAAAACTGTCAAAATGCTTCTTTGCAAGTGCTGCTTCATCTTCTGGGAGTTTTCACTGTGATAATTTTCCTTTGTGGATCGCATTTCCACTTCCATCTTGTCTTAGGCAATTACAGACACCTGGTTTGACAAATGCATTGGCTGTTTGTCACAGTACCTCCTGTAATTATTTTGCTTGTCGACTGTGGGTTTTAGTTTTTCGGTGCTACCACCTTAGCATAAGGATAGATAGGGGGGTTAGGGACTACGCAGGAGGCAAGCAGCATACACTTCACCACTCATGCTATATTCACATTGAAGCAAAGTGCTCATAAACACATTTCTATTTTTATACCGTGTATAACTTGTCGATGGTGCATTTTAATATAATGAGGTATTACATTGTCAATATGGGAGTGAAGACAAGGTCAACATTTCCTCCATTCTATTTTGTTATTTAGGTTGGGTGCAGTCCACCTGGGGAATGTATGAACAAGAATGCCCAAGCACTTAAAATTACAAGAAAAAAACTTTTAAGATTTAGGTTCTCATGTATCTCGCATGTTGTCAGGAGTAAATATCCTAGGAGGTGTCAGGCAAGTGTACTTCCCTTTGATTATGGAATTTTTTTTCCTTTACTAGACATTTTGAATACTTTAAGATTTTCTGAATGTGGCCCTGAAACAATCCCTGAAACATTGTGCTTACATGACAAATAGAGTCCAAAGTTAAATGTCTTCACTACTTTAAAATTAGATATCGCTTCAGGGATTCTGCAACTGCTTGGATTCTGCAATAATTTCACATTATTGACATTTTGCCTTTAGAGTTGGACCAAAAAAGCTCCAACCCACTGGAGTGAGAGGGAAATTCCACAGAGGTTAAATACTTCTTGCTCAAGACTCCGTTGCTGACTTTCACCACCTGGTGCAAAATAGACCGATGAGGTGGAAGAGGAGGTGATCAGGGCACCTGTTTGGGAAGCGGAAGAATTTGGGAAGAAGAGATCGGACAGTGAGAAAATCCCATTGCTTACTAGGCCAGGTTGCAGCTTGCCTGTCCTAGAAGGGGTAGAAATCTCTGAAACAGGGATGGGGCACAAAGCTAAGTAGTGATGTTTTCTTAGGCCATTTGATTTTATTTTTCTGTCAGAGCCCTCAGACTCATTGCTGCAGGCTCCTTCCCTGGGTAATGGATATAAACTTCAGCTACGATGTAAAGGTCTTGTGAGAATTAGCACATTAAATTTTCAAGTTTACAGTGGTTGAGGAGCTGATGTTGTGTTGAATATCAAGTCACCAGTGACTAGGCTAATAGGCCTCTGAGCATGCCCACGGTGAACTGGTTGTTTCCAAAACCTGTAGTCTCACAGGCGATGATGTATTCTGTGCTCTCCCTCCGGACTACTGGATGTGTGATACATGCAACACTGAGCAGTCTTTGATTATTTATACTCTGATTTCAGACCTCTGTCTTCAGAAATAGTTTCCCAGAAAATACATACTAAATGGACCCTTTGCTTACTTTTTCTCAGAAAGCAGAGGCATCACCTCCTTTTCTAAGTAGCTTTTCTCAAGGAAACAGCAGTCTGTGGTATTGATGCTGACAGACTTGGCAGCCTTTTCATGTTTACATGGGCTGTAAGATATCATTCCAACTTGAGGCTCCATTCCTTATTAGATAAAAATAAAGCTGTTTTCTGAAGAGGCATAGATATGTTGAAATGAGTGTTACTGGAGTTTGCTATGAGTTGGTATAGTCACGGTCAAACCGCTGGAATTGCTGACGATACTCTCCAATGTATATGACAGCAGTACGCAGCTGACACTCTCCATATTCTAGTGACAAACTGGGCAGGGTAATTCACACCTTTGTCACTTTTCAGCTGGACAACATGACAGGAAGGCTGTGAAACTTGAGAAACCCCAGGTGATACAGCCCACTGCAGACACCCCCTGGGTGCTGCGTATACATCCTTCCCTGCCTGCCATACCTAACCAGCTAACAGCAAACGAACTGCAATGTCCTCCCGATTGCTTTGAAGTGTCCAGTGGATAAAGTGTGAAATGCCAAATAAGGCTCTGGCATGATGGCAGGGCTTGACAGGATTTACTTTTGCAAGGAATTCAAGAATGGTAAAAATCTTTTGTTTGAGAATCAAAAGTCTTTCTTGGGAATGTCCCTACCTGCAAAGGATTCCCAGAGCAAATAAGGACCATGAAGAACATCAACTGTCTTCCATTTTAAGTGTAAACCATTTGCCTAATCTACAGGGGTGGGTTCAGACAAAGTCCCAAACTCCTGAGCTCGTACACTGAGAAGACCAGAAGCTCAGTAGTTTCAGAAGCCAGTCAGCCACTCCAGCATGGCCCTATGACCAACCACCATGTCCTGCTGAGAGGCTTGGCTTTGTCTTCACAAAGCAGAAGCATATTGGCTTGGGCAGACTACAGGGCTGCTGCTGGCTTGTGTCTGGCTTGCTTGAGGGCAAAAGGATAGGATAGGATAGGATTAGGATAGGATAGGAGAAAGGAGTAGACCTCATGCGCATATTGTCCTCTTTCAGAGGGTATTCTTTTAGCTTGCATGTGAATGGCACATGCAAAGTAGCCTGATTTTGGTGCATCTGAAAGTCAGAAGTAAATCCATAAATGGCAAAGGGCCCAGATCACTGCTGCTTTATGTCTTTGAGATAATCATCTGCCTCTCTGCAAGGTGCATGAAGAATTGTCCCAAAGTAGGGCTGTAACATCTAGCACTCACTTTTTTCAGGTATGAATCACTGTGCAAAATGCAACCCAGTGGAGAAACAAGCCCAGTGCAGTTGTTCAGGTGTAAAACTGGTCCAAGAAAGATCTGACTCAAGCCATACAGATCTAAATTAGAAGGAAAGAGTTATGAACACTAAATGACTTTGCAAGAATGGTTCCGAGAGTCTCACCTTCCATAACGTTTATTCATTCTTTATCCTCAGGGAATAGATTTTATTATTCTTGATAATAATCCTTCCATAGAGGGAGATGGGGAGGTAGACAGGGAAAAGGGAATTCAAAAAGTGAAGAAGGAAATAATTGTTTTCATGTTCTCTTGCCTGAAGAAAATGCTTTCATTTTTTTTTTCTACTATAGACAATGGAAATGCTGGAGAAATCAGAAGTTGGTTTTGGCGTGGTTTTTTTCTACACTGAACTTTACACTATAATTGGAGAAAAGCTAAATTAGTAGATTTTCATTAATGAGATCTATGGTTGCATTTTAATAAGTTGACTAAATTATGTTTCATGAAAGGAATCCTAAATTTACTGACAAGAAAACAAAACAACTTTGTTCTCAGAGACTTGTGTGTTCAAAGGTCATTGATCTTTTTAACTGCATTTCCTTTGTACTGTGTCTTCAGAGACAGAAAACACAGGAGTTGGGGGTGGGGGCAGGAGCCAAACATTCTTGTCAACTTTATAAAATTCAGGTATAATATTTATTTTACTGAAGGTGACTTCTTTCTTCAAGAACTAAGAGATTTACTTCTCTGAAAATCCCTCAGATGGTTGTGGATCTTAGTAGTAACCACAGGCAATGTCTGCTCTTGTGTTTTTTAAATCAATGCAAAAAGAAAAAAAAGACCTGGGTCTGGATATTAACCACTCTCAAAAGTTTAATCATTTCACTTTGGTTGCTGCTCGAGATAAGAACTTTTCTGAAAACAAAAACCTGATAATTGATTAACAGAAAAATAGTCTTAGGTTCTTGATAGAGCCACAGAGGGTTACAGGTGAAGTAACATATGTTACCTTAAATTTCTCTTACCTTGCATTTACCGGGAGGTTAGAAGATGTGCACACTTGGTTACTTTGCAATGCCTAAGGCCAGAGCATCATGTGTCTGTGTCCTGATTTGTCCCTTCCATACTTCCAAGTGGATAAATACAAGTCTGTGAAATTTATCAATTACTGTTCTGTGGATCAGATATTAGAGTCATGCCTGTTCTCCATGAAGAGGAAAGTTTCAGGCATAACAGTTTTTCCAATGTGTCAAATTATCACTCTTCTTACTCTTCCGTAGAGTGCCTAATATATTTGGGGGATACTCCTCAGACAGTGGCTACATTTCCATGGTGCTCTATATAGCTGGTAGGCATTTGGGAAACCTTTTGCAATTACTGGTCTTCTCTTTGCAGATTACCACTATCACTGTTTTTTTGAAAAAGAAACTTCCTTGCTTGTGCATGGTATTTTTAATATTAGTCATTTTCTCTCTTCTTCTCTTGGTGCCTATGTCCCCTTCAGACAGGGAGAGGTGGCCCTTTTTGATGCCCAAGATTGTTCAAATGGTGAATAAGTTTTGCACACGTGACCAAGTTCTTTCTCTTTGATTCACTTTTTACTTCAAATTTTGTTTTCAAAACACTAGCAGTACTTCATGGGTTTTTTTTTGCCAGGATATGCCAAGCAGCCCTTTTATTGTGAGTGAGAAGCTCAATTATTCTGAAACTATACTGAGCTTCTTGTGAAAAATGTGGCTTTTTCAAACTTTTAAAAATAGGAAGGAAATAAAGCAATAAGAAAGGCTGGAGGAGAGGGTCATGTCTGGGTCAGTCTTCTTTCTCTTTTCAGCACTGGTGTTAGGGTTGTACCCAACAGCCAGTGTCCCGTGCAGTTGTATTCAGACAAACACATGGACAATGTTTGCTTTCCCAGAGAGCTGGCAGCCCTGATGTAATGACAACCTTAAAGAAAGAGATAGGGGACCCAGAGGGCAGTGTTTGTTCATGCTTCCAGCAGATATGCCTCACTCCAAGTGTAAATACATGCAGTAAATATTCCATCAGTCTACGTTTTATATTTAGACCTCTGTTTCTTTCTTGAAACTATTAAAACCCGATCCTTGATCCTGCCAGCCTTGCCTGTATTTTTTACATATCTGTTAAATGTCCTTTGTTTTCCTTCTTTTGCCTACTTTTACCATCACTGTCTGCCTGCTATTACAAATCCTCTTGGCCAGCTCTCCCAGAAGAATACAAGCTCCTTTTCTTCTGCCCTCTCATCACTCAGCCTCATATTCCCAATTGATCTCATTCACTAAACATTCCTCTTCTATAAGCTCTCTTCCCCACCACAGATAGGAATTACACTGGTGACCTTATAGAGACTGGTAAAATACCCTTGAGGTTGGGGGTGGCTGGTTCATTTGGCTACTTCAACAGCCCCAAGTGTCTAGGCAAGTCTGCCCAATTAGCAGCAATAGTTTTGGCATGGGGAGAAGTCCAAATGCAGAATACGGTGCATGCTATAGCCTCATTCACCCTGCTTCTGCCTTCCCACCCAGGAATGGTAGGTGACACAGTATGTGGCGTTAGTTCTGCTAGCCATGAAGAGACTCTTTCTTTACCTTCTGGATGCTCAGAAGGAACCGAGGATGGACTAATCTATTCTTTCACCAGCTGTCATTGTAGCTATCTCTTGTCATTACTCAGTTAATCCTCTTTGCTTTCAAAAACTTCACAGGACCGTACAAAATATCAAAAAGCTTTAAAAGGTAATGCACATCTGTTCCAATAGAAACATCTACAAGGTAATCATCTACATCTGAAGAAGTCATCTAGACTTCCCATGTAGTGCAAGACAAGCAGGCAAGAGGTGATTCATCTCATAAAATAGAGAGCTAGAATAGATCAGATGATTCACATCCTGAGTGTGCTTACTTCTCTTCATTGACTGTACTTGGAGCTAGTTCAGACAGAGGTATCTGCACTGCAAACGTTTGAAGCTGGGTGAAAGAGTCCTTCCCAAAGGAATTTTAGGTAGAGGTGTACTTGGCCCTTATCATTGGCTCATTAGCTATATTTTAGATGAGTTTCGTAAGTTTGGGGATGGGGTGATATCATCTGGGTCATCTAGCTTTCTGATAAATATAAACAAGATTTTTGCTAGTTACAAAAATGAATTTATATCAAGCTAAGGAAATCACATCCTGGCTCTTTCTCTAGGGTCTGCCTCTTAAGTTAATCGTGAACACCAACAATTCAGGTTTCCTTTTATTCAGACATTGCAGCCAATCGGACAGAATGGCACGTTTCTGACTAAATAGCTTTCCATGGGATTGAAGCATCCAGTAGCCAAAAGTCTACACATATAATTAGTTCTTGTCTCTTCTTTGGCAGCAGTGGATATTCCTTTGTAGCAGAGATGTTGTAGTTGGCTATTTCATTTGCACGCTTAATGTACTCTTATCATGCATGTACTTGCACTCACACTTGTGCCCATCCTTTTTCAAGTCTACACCAGTCAAATTCCAAGACGTGTGGTTTGGCTATCTGGTTCCTCCAGTTAGTTGTGTCTCTCAGTATTATCTGCGTCAAAATTGTCCCTATTTTGCTTTACATACAATAAGAATATAATCAGCTGTTTAAATTCCTTCCCCATTTCAAGGATTCTCATCACCTGGTAACGAGTTAACTAGAGTGTGCTTTCTGCACCAGTCAGCTCAGGGAATTTTCTGGACATACCCACTAAAAGAGAATGGACTAGTAAAGCAGAGGTCAGGGTCTGTTGCCTGTCCTTCTGTAATTTATTCTCATTTCCTAAAATAACTGCCCTTCTTGAAGGACACAATTGAACTTCTCCTACAGTTAGAAGCCATATTTGGTGAGATGGCTGGTGAATTAGGCCCTGCTAGAGTACTTTGAAGTGCAAATGTTGTGATAAGACACCATATCTCAAGGAGACTTCCATAGGAAAAGTGTAAGGATCCCTCCAAGGGCAGCTCAACAATAAGACCATTAAATCTGAAGTATTACAACTAGGTCATGGGGAATAAGGTCAGAGATGCAAGGTTTTTGTATTGTACGATGAATGTGAATGAAAGCTGAGCTGCCGAAGATAGTAGTAATAAAAAGCATGTTATCAGAACTAGTTTGTTACACAAACTAGCTGACGCATCTCAAGGGTCAGCTGGGTATTTCAAGCATGAAAACTTGCTGAATGGACAGTACACTGATGATAAAGTACAAGATTGCAAATGATGCTTAACAATGGTTGAACAGAGTGTGCTCTCTTTATATATGGTTGGAGTTCCCAATATGGAAGATCTACAGAGATACATACATCATATTCACACAAGGGGAAAAAAAAAAGAGTACAAAGAGAAAAAAAAAAAACACCAAGCCCTCCTGCTATCATTATAAGCCATAAAATGCACTGGTAGCAATGTATTTTCTGTGCAAGCCAGGGGTCTTCCTTCAAAGCAGCATGGAGCCAGATGAGGAGATGGAAGGGGGTAGAGAAACAGATCATGTTCTTGTTAGTTTAATGATTTATATCTAAGTTTATTTGTCTTTGGTGTGATTAATTGCTTCCAATTATCTGCTACCATGAAGTCTGCTCTATATAGAAAAGATGCACCTTTGTGGGTGGGATCTCTCATGTTTGGATGAATCAACCCTGAAAATGTTCCAGTGATCTTGTGTCTGACACATTTTTGCTTCTATGGGACAGACTATTAGAAATCAAATCACAGGAAGCAATCTGGGAGGGCGAGAGACAAAGAAGCCCAGCCAGATTTTTTTTTTTTTTTTTCCAGCATCTTCTAATTTTGAGTGTCCTCCTAATTCTTGTGCACCTTTTCACATTCCTCAGTCCTTGTTTTAATTATTGCACATGTCAAAAGCACAACTGCCCTGTATTCAGTCACCAGATTACAAACGTGGGAAAGGGAAGAGGCAGCTGACTGTATGGAGTCAAATGGAGCCTGGTCTTGAACCAGAGTAGACACGAGCTGTGCTGTCCCCCTCCTTATGTGGGAGGACCTGTTATTGCTGAACTCTGGAGTCTAGGAGACAATAGTCAAGACTGGGAAGGCAGGTGAGAAGCATGCCATCCTTCAACGAGTGGTGTGCATGGCATTTCTACTCGCACAGGGATATCAGATCAGTGTCTTGCTTGGTTTTGTTCTTAGGTGGACAGGAAAGAATTAATGGTAATATTCCCAAGTGGGGGTTTGTTTCAGAAATTTGTGACCCAGTAGATATAAAGAGGTGGGTTTGCAAAACTGCTACTTTATTTCTTATACACTGCTGAAGGAGGGGAAAAGGACTGATGTGGCTGCGCCGATTTCTGTCTTTTACATCTGCTTTGACTGCATTCTGAGATGTGGTGAGGAATAAGCCCTGTTGCAGGTCACTTTGTCTTGTTTCTTCTAGAACTTTCTCAGTATTTTACTGTTGCTCCTGGCTTTTCCGCTGACTTACATTTATCTGCTTTTGCCCTTCTGCTAGGCATGTAGCAATGCTTTCCTGGATGCCTTGTCTCCCTCACCGACACCACCTTCCCTCAAAGTTCTGTTCATTCACTTGTATTTCATCAGATAATATTAATGATATAAATTCACCATGAATTGGGGATTTTTCATTTGCTTTATATCAGGGAGGTGCATCTGTAATGTAACAGGATTGTATGTCAGGTCTGATAAGGAGACCAGACCTTCTCTGTTTCACTCCCAAATGCATTACAGGCCACATTCTGACTCTGGTAGAAAGACGTTTGAATTTAACTCAGGGTAAAATTTAGCCTGTAGTATAACCTTCCTGTCAGAGCCAACAATTTACTATCTATCTAGTTTGTGGATAGCATGAAATTAAGCAGAACCACTATCCTAAACTGTAATAAAATCTATTGACATCCAAACTATGTATTATGCATATGTAGTCTATTATCCTGAGGCAAAAATGCACAGAGGTTTGACAGAAACCTAATGAAGGAATGCAAAAGAAATAGGATTTAAATAAAAATCTGCAAAAGGACAGAAAAGGTACTTGATAGCCAAAGGGCTGGTTCTCTTTAAGATCTGTTTCAAGAAAGTGCAATTCTTGGAGCAGGAAGAGGAGTTATAGGAGCACGTTGAGGAAGATTAAGGAGAAATGAATGCGGGTGATTGCGAAGGATGAAGATTTTTGTTAGGAAATGGGTGTCAGGGCTGCAGGAAATGATGATGCGGGAGCAGTCAGAGCACAAAATGAGTCCGTGTGATGACACACCAGGATGAGGAGAAGGAGGAAACCAATGATCTTCCACAGTGGGGCTAGAGATGAAGTGCCTGAAGGGGACCAACGCTCCTGATGAGTAGGACAGGGCTACTCCATTGCTTTAAGGAAATCCTGTTTGGTAATTTTACCAGGAACCAATGCAGCAGTCTCTCCTTTGCCAGCCAGCTGGCTTCATGGCTGGACGTTGAGTTGACACAAAGACTACATTGAAGAGTACAAACAATAGCAGACTAGACAATGAGAGAATGAGTAGCTCCCAAAGGAATGGGGGCAGCAACAAATATCCAGACCTTGTGGATCTCTAGGAAAATGTATTTGCAGTCTCTCTCCAGACTGCAGCCTGACATCTTAAGAAGCTTTTTTTTTTTTTTTTAAAAGATTCTTAGCAATGCTGTAACGGAAAGTGTTGAGATCCCATCCTTAAAAGAAAAGGCTAACTGTCTCAAGGAATGTTTTTTTTTCTGCCTTTTTTTAACACAGCTCTTGCTAATCACTTTTTTCCATCTAACTTACTTATTTAAAAGTTAGCAGTCATCAACATTACCATCTTTAATATAAAATGTGTCAACGTGCTGAATCCTACTGGGATTTTACAATTTATTTTTAATGTGTAAATTGTCTTCGAGAATTAAGGGTACTATGATGTTCATAAAAAGCATATTCTTGCTATCACTGGAGAAACAGAGCTAAATAATAAATTAAAGTCTTTCTACAGAAACATTAATTCTTTGCATACATTTGTTTTTAAAGCTCCCTTGTTTGTGAGCAGTGATAAAAAAATATTCTGCACACTTTTTTTGATAGTGAGATGAGAGAAGTATAATAGGAAAGTAAAATTAAATTATATTTCATTACTGATGACAACCTGAATAAAACATGGAGAGAGCATTATCAGGCTTCAAGAACTTCTGGCACCTTGACAACAAACAGTACAAATCTATATCCACTTAAAAGCTCCCACACATTAAAGTACCCCAAAATAATAATCTCTCTTTTTTCCAGCTGCAAACTAGATGAACTAGCAGTGAACAAAAGGAAAGCATTTCCTCTTTTTCATAAGAGCTGTGTTTCAAAAGAAGCATATCACATAGTCTTCATTACTTCATTTCATACCAGGGCACACCCCGATGCTGCACTTAAAAATCTTAGAATCCTCTCTGGGAAAAAGATTCCCTGAGCACTCAATTTCAATTATATGCAGACTTCATCAAAACTGATCTAGATCAGGAGTAAACAACATATGAGGACATGACGTTCTAACTGATACACGATCTTCTGTTTGCACTGAAAGCAACCACATGATGCAATGCAGCACAGTGCCAAAAGTTAGATAGCACTCCTTTAACCATCCAGGCAGCTCAAAACTTTGATGTGGCCTTCACTGTGCTCCAAACGAAGTTTTCCTCTTTTTTTTTTTTTTTTTTTTTTTTTTTTTGTTGCAAAGCACAGACAGGTAGCCCCTACACAGATTTAGGGGATGGCTGTAGGATCCTTCCTCTCTGCTCAGTACTGACGCTACGTACTGGGAGTGCTGTGTCCAGTGCTGAGCTTCCCAGGACAAGAGAGACTTGGATGTACTGGAGCAAGTCCAGTGAAGGCCCACAGAGATGGTCAAGGGATTGGAGCATCTGATGTATAGGAAGAGGTTGTAAGAGAAGGGACTGTTCAGCCTGGCGAAAAGAAGGCTCAGAGGGGCTCTTATCCATGCATATAAATACCTGATTGGGGAGTGTGGGGGTTGTAAAGAAGGGAGAGCCAGACTTTTCTCAGTGGTACCCATTGAAAGGACAAGAGGCAATGGGCACAAATTGAGACACAGGAAATTCTGTTTAAACATAAGAAAAAACATTTTCACTGTGACGATGACCAAGAACTGGAACGTTGTGCCCAGAGAAGTTGTGGAGTCTCAATCTTTGGAGATATTCAAAACCCAGCTGGACACAGCCCTGTGCAACCTGTTGTAGCTGACCCTGGTTTGAGCAGGGTGGGTGAGCTACATGATCTCCAGAGATCCCTTCCAACCTCAGCAATTGTGTGGTATGAGCGTGGCAAAGACTACAACAGCCGCTTTCCTGTAGAGTGTGTCTCATCAGCCAGAGAAGCTGTTCTGGGACTGCAGCAGCTCTGGAAAATATGTCTTACCCAAAGAGAGCTGCTGGGATCAGTACAGTGATAGTGGTGACCTATCTGCTGTTTTTCATAACTTTCCAAAGTAGTGAACTAAGATTGTAAAATCCTCTGAGCAGAGATCCTGTTTTGTTTTGTAGGCGCTACCTATTGTTCAGGGTCATCTAGGTACACGCTGAGCTGCAATAAATAATGGATGGCCAGTTGAGAGCCACGGAATGAGCAAGAATCACAGAGTAACTCTGGAACCTGCAAACTCTGGAACCTGCAATGTCCTTGCCAGAGTCTCTTTTAGAACAAAACCAAAACAGCTCCAGCAGAGGTCAGTTAAGGAAAACTTTTGTTTTGTTGAAACATTTGCTTTGGCATAGACTGTATCTTTGAAAGAAAAATACCAGGCTTTTTGTTGTGTTTAGGATATTCAAATATATGCATTTCTAGAAAGAAATAAAGACACATATCCTCAAAATATTAGCTACTATTTTTGCAAGTCCTTAAAATTTCCTAACACGGTAAAATTGAACAAAAAAGATTATTATACCATCTTAGTTTTCTTAATCTGTGTTTATATGAAAGTTGGAGAGGTTCCAATTTAGTTTAAACAGTCCTAGAGAGTTGTTTCAGACCATGAGAGCTCTCCCCTTCCCTTCCATCCTTCTTCTTCCTTGGAAGGTCACAATGACATAACTCTTCCCTGAAGTGCCTCTCTGAGCCCCATTCCCCATGTTAGGGCCGTGTAGGATCTTCAGTTATTGTCCATGCTGTGTTTTTGATCACATCAGAGGGCCGTCAATGAACAGCACAAAAATGAATGTCTCCTACGAATTGAGTATTCCTGTGGAGTATCTAAAATAGTGCACAGCCAACCTTACAATCATAACTGATCAACCTTTAATCCTTTAAACAGTAAACTCTAAAAAATCTCAGCTGCATCTTCAATTCCAACTGAGGATATGAAATCAGGAATACCTCTAAATAGCAGAATAGATGACCTACACTCATCTGTCTTCACTGCTAACTTTCCCTGTTTGAGTATTTATCTTCCTGATTTTTTGTTTTTTGTTATGAACCTACAATGCATCTCCTTTAAGGTAAGGCCTTCCTTTCATTTATGTTTACAAAACTTAGCACAACGGTAGCCTGACAAAGCAGTAAATGAGCTGTGAACATCAGAGAAAATGGGAAAAATGGATCAAAATTACCTGAATTAAGAGATTTGGAAAACATGGGTAGGAAAATAGAACAAAACAGGAAATGCAAATTAGCAAAATCAGTAAGATAAATATTCGAAAATACATGAAAGAAGCGCAACTTGGAAAGTACAATTCTAAGGATGACAAGAAACTGTACAGGAGCTTGCAATGAGATATGGCAGAAAAATAGGCCAGTGCTTCAGTAAACATTGTTCTCCATACTTCTGGGATATGATTTCACATTTAAGAGTGAAAAAAAAATCATCAGAAGAGTTACCCAAAAGCATATGTTAAAAACTTTGAGAAATAAATGAACAATGAGAAATATGAATAAAACTAAAAATTTGTATCTTCACTAAATATGCAATATAGAGGGAATAAGCAACAAGGAGATGAGAATGGTTTCGAGTATCACTTGAGAGTATAGTAATAGGATGAAATTACGCTCAAGGTAGTATAAAATGAGAGTAAATCAAACAAATCCTGATGAATTGATGTTTTGAAGATCCATCTTCCCAGAGGAATGGTGAAACCATGTGAAAATTAACAGAACATAAATAAATGCACAACAGGGAACTTCTGTGCTGTTGGAGAGATATACGTATTTACTCATCCATACCATCTATTTATTGAAGTGCTTTGGCTGAAGAAACATGACTCAAACCTTCCTTTCCTCATGTGGCAAAAGCAGGTACTGCTGTAATCAGCATTGGACTGCCACCAGCAGATTAGCACTTGAGACATGTAGCCCAAAAGCAGGACAGAAATGATGGATCTAAGAAGTGATTGATTTTTGAACCATTGTGTGCTGGAGAACCTGCTAGGAATAATATAAGCAGATATGTGGTCATGACCAGGGACAGGAGAAGGATCCATAAATAACAAATTGACCTCCCAGGATCAAGCAATAAAGGTGTTAAACAGTCTGGCAGGCTTTCACAGAGCAATACATCACAATGAGAGTTTAGGAAGAGTTTTGGGGGTTGACAATTTTGTATTTTACTTCTTTTTTCTTTTACTTAAAAATGTAACATACAAGTCCAAGATATTTATGCCAGAGAAATCTCTGTGTACATTTCAAAATATAAATTTAGCATTTTCTCTGACCAAAAAAGCATAAAGAACTGAAAGGCAGATTGACTGTCAAGTACCTACCACCATTTCTAATCTGGCCACATTTACAATGTCATTATCAGAAGGAACATTTAACACTGCCCACAGAGACCCTCAGCTTTCTGATCTTTCCCTTCCATCATCCATAACCTCCACGCAGGTTCTCTCAGGTGGCTATCAAGAGATTGTCACTGACTTCATGTATTTTGTGGTAAAACCTATACGAAGAAATTAGTTTTATACTGAATCATAGAATCATAGAATCATTAAGGTTGGAAAAGACCTCTAAGATCATCGAGTCCAACTGTCTAGCTCTGATTTTTGGCATTTGATTGCTCTGTGGTCTGGACCCCTTCCAGGAATGCTCCTGTTCCCCAAATTTGTGTTCTGTGGATTTGCTAACGACCGAATTTCTGCCAGTGTTGGTTTCTAGAGGAGGATAGGCGACATTGGTTGCTGCTGTAACTTATTGAAGCAGTGGAAGAGATTGTGGCTTGGAAGAGATTTGTGGTCAATGACAGCCTGTGTGCTGTCCTCCATTTGGGATTTCTTTTCTAGGAGGCTACAGAAGTTGTCACTGGCACAGGATAAAGAACAGTTACTCACAGGACAGGGAAGGCAGATTTCATCTGGCCTTTCACAACTGCTTGAATTTCAATATAGCCATTGACCTCCAGGTCCCATGAAACAGGGGAATCGCATCCTTAGCTTTGAGCTCCACTATGTCCCAAAGTCCCCTTCAGTGCTAAGTTCGGTGCATCTAAGTTTCTTCACAGATCAGCACACACTTGATGGATGAGGCAGAGATGACAAATCAGTATCATGTTCCCATTTTACAAGTGTTAACTAAGGAATTAAAAAGATCATCACCATCCTCATTCTTGCTTCTTTCCTGAGTCTAACCAATGTCTAATCTCAGTCTCTTATCTTCACATGCTGCTATGTCTTCATATCTTTGTGGGACAAGTAAAGATTTAAATTAGGGTATAGGTACTCATATAGATAAAAGCCCAATAAAACATAACTGCAAGTTGGGACATAATTTTCTTAGGGGACTGACAATCCCAGTTTCAGTAAAACAGGAGGAACTATCTTAACTAATCCAGCATAGGCTAGTCAGGCACTCACACCATTAAGGTTCCCTGTCTTGCCTAGTCCACTGGCTATATTAGATGGTACAGTATTTTATGGAACGTCATTCTTGCAATAAAGACACTTCACTCTTTGGAAGCTTTTGAGAACATCTTGGACAAATATCCATCAGGAACAGACTAGATAGAACTGAGACTTCCACAGAGCAGAGGTATGAAATAGATGAGTTCTGGAGGTTTTCTCCTATCTTATTTTCAATTATGAACTGAACAAACTACACTTGAAAACTAGAAAATTCAGCTACCCCACAGAAAGGCAAACCAGCAGGAGTTTAGCAGGCAGCTTTCATGGAATTTGGGGACTTGAAGGCAATATTTTGAGAAGAAGCAAGTACAAAAAGATCATTAGGGGATGGCAGAACAAAGCTACCTGGACTATGGATACTGGAATGTATTTGAGCCTACAATAAGTTTGTTTCATTCAGCTTTTTCCGGAAGATGCTTCCTTACGAGGCATTTAAGACTCTTAGGAAATTAATTACTACCTAGTAAATGATGGTGGTACATGGTTGGTGTTAAAGATGGGGTCACTTATCAATAAGAAGATGAGATAAGAGCAATGAAATGTTACTTCTCTTTAGGGCTTGTTAGTGATCCAAGACAAATAAGTTGATCCCAATTCATTTCCAAAATCAAAGTAGAAACCACACAAGTTTCAGTAAAAGTTCCCTTGCTACCAGGCAAAGTACAGAGAGTAAAGATGAATTTTAACTATTTTTTCATCCTTGCCTGGCCAAGGTGAAGACTTATTGACAGGCATGTGTGAAAAAGCTTCTGTCACTGCTGCTTGCTACACCTGATTTTGTAAGAGGGAACTTCAATCTTAAGGGCTGTCAGTTTGGCACCTATAATGAGCATGATATTCATTTCAAAAGGAAATCTACCAAAAAAATAAATGACAGGCTAAACTTCGCATCTCTACAAGCAGAACTGTTGATCTCCCAAGATAGTGTTCCCAGCCCACGCAACCCTCACACTACCATGTGCTGTTGCTTCTTTTATTTTTTTCCCCCAATCTTCCTCATTACATTTCCTTGGCAAAAATTCCACTGTGGATGCTAGCAATAGGCTTGCCTTGATGCTGCTTATCGCAATCCCCTGTGACAGCTTAATATCTCATTATCAACATTAATAATAAACCTGTGTTTCTCTGAATATGCAATGTGAGAATCAAATATATATATGGGACCTCATACTGCATTTATTTGAATGTGTAATGGCTGGTATAAATGCAGACTCAAAGTGCTACGAGTGAAGGACACGATTGGCATGCAGAACCAGGCTCGATTGAGAGCTGTGACATAGACTTCTTGTGTGCCTGAGGGTAAGTTATTTGACCCCATGCACACCCTTTTCCCTGTTCTTTAAATCCCTCTTGCACTTCTAGGGAATGATTTAAGTTTGGTGTGCTACATACTGCAATGTTTAAATACACAGTCCAACAGACACTGACATCTTAGTCTTTATATGAACATTGTATAGTTACAACTACAAACTGATAAATACAGAAATAAAAAATCTGGTATTTGCATTTCTGAGGATATGTATTTAAGAATAGTTAATGACTTATTTTTCCCTTACACGCTGTCTAATGATAAATATGACTTTCTGAAGAAAGTCAACTTTTATTTTTATTCTAACACAATTTTGTTTTTAAATTTAAAAGTTCCTATTTTTAAATGAATGTAAATGAAAATATTTTAGTATAACTTCAAGTACCAAAAAGCTGACACACTATCAAAACTAGTTTCATAGATGAAATAAAAAAGGCAGAACATTCTTGTCATAAAATAAAAACTGGGCATGAAAGCAGGTCTTAAAAAAACTAATTTCTGTTTTTAATTTCTGAGAATATTTTTGTTGGTATTTCAATTTCTAGTAGTCAGAGTTGTAAAGGTTTTAGAACTGCCTATAAAAATAGTGGTCAAAAGGACTACTCTTTTAATGGATATTGGAGAATACAGCTCATTTGGCCTTACTGTGATGGAAGATGTGTTGGTGGAAATAAATGCATATTCATAGTAGGGGATTCTGGAACTCCTCTAACACTGGTATTAAGGAAAACTCCTTCATCCATGCCAAAGGTATATTCCAGCCCAAGGACAGAAGACACTGTTAGCATAACCATATGTACTTGGGTGAGTAGCCAGCAAAGTGGTTACACTTCAAGCTAAATTTTATAATAAAGAGCAAAATTTAAAAAAACTGCAGAAGGTCAGAATATCTGAAAATAATTCCATTTATTTTCTAATACAGTTTGATAGTAGATACTTCAATCTTAGCAACTGTATTCTAGCCTAGTCTATCCTGGCTGTCAAATTTTATGAAAAGAACATGAGTGCAAAAAAGATGTCTAAACTTATGGAGAATATCTAGAAAACAATAGAATTAAGACCAGAAAATGTCACTTTGACAGCTATGTGTGTCCCTAAGCATTTCCCAAAACAACTTCTCATATGAAGCAGCTCTTGCCTATGTCCATGGAGCCTACTGTCTAGAAAGGAGTCCAGTCTAGAAAGGTAGGTCTATGTGTGCTTAAAGTGTTATGAAACATCAAAATGGAATGGTAAACTTTCAAAACAGAGGGGAGGACACAAGGAATGCCAGCACCAAGTATTTTATCTGCTGTTCATTGGGAAAATAAAAAGTAATAAGGACAGTAGAAACTCTTTTTTAAGCATGAATGCAGTATTGTTTAGTCCTTCACTGAAATATAAACTCAGAAGCTCCAGTTTCTTTTGAAGGATGACAAAAACAATAGAAGTTTTTCAGATTACTGAGTTAAAAAGTGAGGAAGGCAGAACTCTTCTCCCCAGCCCAGATCTCTTTCCCACCCCTCCATCATCTTTTTGAATTCATTCTAAATATGAAGCTATCATTGTTCTTTGAAACTGAGTCTACAAGAAATGAAAGCTAAACAAGCACAGGCGAATCTCATGAAGAAAGGACTGAATATAAACAAAACATTGTTTTGAAGTTGTTGTTTTTCTTACTAAACTGTAACTCAAACCTAAACTGTTTTCAGAACAGAAATATCTTCAGAAATATGCCAGAATGAAGACTATGCTACTTCTAAGATTTAGACATAAATTTATCAGGAAGCATGAATATGGTCAAGCAGCTGTAATTAGGAAGGTGTCTAATGCAGAAATACCTCAAAAATCCATGCTCTAGGGGCCAGGAGTTTGATGGCTTGGAAGAGGTCTTCAAGCAATGGGATCAGGGAAAAAGGAACAAAGGTTGCTGGCTTGGACTTGCTCTTCAGTAACAAGCACAAGCTTCTGTTTTCCTTTATGTAAGTTCCTAAATAATAGGAAAACTCAAATTATGCTCCTTACATTCCCAGTTTGTGTGGATTTGTCCACATATTTGCCAGATATATAAAGCAGTTTTAGCTGTTGAAACTAACTTGGCATCCCAGACATAGGCACATCCAGGGCTGAGATGCAGCTACCCAAAGCAGATACTCGATGTCTACAGAACAGAACCATTCTCCTCTGGCACATAGCCAACTCCCACAATGTGCCACCTTCTCTCTTCTCTTGCTTTAGAGAACAGGAGAATTCCCAAAAATATTTCCTACATATTCGTCTCCTTCTGCTCCTTTCTAAGATCCTTGGAAGAGTGGTTTCAAACTTACTGTCAGTGGCCTCCCACCGATGTCAAGATCATGTTAACTGATGTGATGGTTTGCCTGTGTCCTTGTACCTGGAAAGCCTCAAACTGAAACTGAAACTGGCTGAAAGCTGTGTACTGGATTTAATCTTCATTTCTTGCCTTAAACTTTCTTTACATCACAGACTTTTCAGAGCCTTGTTTAGACAGTAGGATCAGGACTGCAGAGTTTAAATTTGTTGAAAAAGGACTAAGCTGAAAAACTACTGCAGTACAAACTTGGTTAGAGTCTCTGAGTATCACTCTATTATGAATATTAAATAACAAAGATAATAACCCTGGTTTTGCCCATTTCTGTTCTGCTTCATTCAGCCCATGCAGAGTGTATTGAGATCTCCATCCATCCATGAAACCCTGAAATGACTTGCTGGCTGGTATTATTATTAACAAATGAAAAGCATCAGGAAGTGCAATTCTTGCTGAAGAATTTTTTATAAAAAATAAAAGCAATGTAAAATTTTCACTTGGTTGCCCAAGGATCACAGTTTCTCCATCTGTCTCTGTCTGTCCACCTGTCTGACTAATGACTCCTCCTCCTCTACTCGCAAAAACTTCTGAATCTAGTAGGCAATTCCAACTCTTCTTGCCAAAGGAGTCCAGTTACAAAGATATTCTAGTTTTTGCATGAACAGCCATTCTTCTTGAATCCGTAAGAAAGAGAAGGTTCAGTCAGCACCACACTGAGAGAGAAGATTTAGGGCAAGCTAATAGCTCTCTTTCCTATTTGGTCCGTCTTGACTAACCAGTTTTTGTGTATAAGGTAGCCAATTTGCACATGTATTATTGGGAATCAACTCCAGCACATGTTAACTCTTGCCCAGAGAGCAGTAGGTGAATGCTGAAAGGACAGAGCTTAGAAGAGGGAATGAGGACATCAAAGATATGTTAAGGCAGGGGAACCCAATGTGTTGTATACAAGTCCATAGAGACCAGGCTGAGGGAACTGCAGCTTAATAACACATTAAACTGGTGAAAATACCACAGCTCATTCAATGGTGAAGTTTTAACATGTTTGTCTTGCATCTTGTTGTGCTATTGATAGGAATCATTTTACTATAATGCCAGTACATATATTAAAGAGCCAGGGAAAGATAAAATACATGCCACATTTTCACCTTATAGAAATTAGTAGGCAGAGCACTATGAGTTTTAGGTCTACACTACTCACTTAATCCTAACCATCTTTATGAATTAAACCAAACCTTCCTCTGGCATTGTGAGGTTTTTCATGAGTAAAAGGTGCTAATGCATATACTTGTAGTAAATCACATGAAATGCAGATAAATATGAAGAGGACTAAAAAGTCTCTTTGTGATTGACGCTGGCTGACTAATACTTTTTCTAAGTATTGTCTGACCCTCAGACAACTTCTTAACACAGAACCTTAAGTTCCTGTTAAAACACACGGGAGTTTTATGTGGACTTGCAGTGGGGTCAGGATTATAGTACGTGCTTACTGTTTGGGCTGTGATAGTGCCAGGAAGAGGTACCTGTTCCTTTCATCCCCTTCCCACACAGCAGGATGCTCTGCTCCTGTTTTCCCTCACAGATTCTGTGCCTATGGCACATCTATCCTGATGCTGACAAGCCAAATATTCTGTGTTATGGGAGAATATGGTATCCGGCTATAGCAAGACTTGTATCAGACAGGGCACAGGTACTACCAGTCAATATGGCAAGGATACCAAGCCCTGCAGTGGACAAAGACAGAAAAGTAGGAAATATGAATAGTGCCTTTTTCGCATGTTACTGGAACAGGAAAAAAAAGAAAAAGATGAAAAATTAGGCTAGAGTGGAATCAAGACAGACATGTTTTCCAGAAAGAATGTAAAAAGCTGAAAATCAGGACCCATCAAAAACATTTCATTGGAAGACAAACTTCAGTTCATCTTAAAAGCATCATATAAACTGTTAGAAGCAGCTATTTCTGTTTTGGATTGGCACCTCATGCAGCTGTATTTTCTTAATGGTGGTTACAGAGCAAATGCACTCAGCAGGTCTTTCTCTGCTGACTTGGCACTTTTTGTGTCCCCCTGGATCCATAAGTGCAGTTCTTATTCATCAGTCCCGCACACAAACAGTTATGTTCAGCAGAGCTCTGCCTTCACAGAAAACAATAAATGTTTTTGAAATTATGTTGCTTCGGTCTGAATGCTCATTAGATAAGTCTGCTCTGGAGCCAAGGGACACTTAACGATAGCCTCACATAGGTCTGATGTTCTCTTTTAGCTAGACAAAGTAAATTTTAGGGTTTGTGCAAGGCCCCAGATTAACTGCTGCGGAGACTGGTGTCTTCATTCTCCTCACAGAAGTTTGTTGAGACAGAACAATTTTTCTTACAGTACTTTCTTCTGCAGTGAAAAGTTTCTACCTGTTTCTCCTACTTTCTGTGGCTCAGTCAATCCATGCATTGCACTTCTGTGGCAGAAAAAGTACCTGTTCTGACTTCTGTTCTGCTGAAACTTGTCTGTTTAAAACCAAGCTGAACTTAATGCACTTTGCATGAAAAACTCAATATTCATTAGAAAATAATGACTTCTGATCACTGAAGACCTCAGCGTCCTAGACCTACAATGTCCTAGACAGCAAGTTCTGGAAGTGACAGAAGATCATCTGGTGTAGGCTCAACACAGATTCTAATTCATATATAATATGCCTAACAGAAGCTACCTACTCACAAACACCAGGTTAAGGTTTATTCCTTCTTTCGAACTGATCTACTGCTTATGGAAAATGGAAATGGTTTGTTGTGTATCACCCCCTGTATGACACAGCTCCAGCTGGAATATCACAGTTACCAATCTCACCCACTCTGAGTGAGCTACTATTAATTGATCCCTCTGGACTTACTCTGTCTGTGAGTCTACTTCAGGTATTGATTTGTTTGTTGCCCTCTACATTATTTCAACACCGAGTTTTTTCTTCCAGATATTAAAGTGGTTACAGGTTTTAAAGTCAATTATAGCCCTACATATGGAATAGTTAATATCAACAAAAAAACCACCCAGATAATTTAAAGGGTGGCTCTGAACATAATTTACCACATACCCTACATATTTAGATTGACTGCATCTTGGGATGCTTAAATTTGAAACAGATGGTCAGGTGATTTGAAAATCACTCAAGGAAATCTGGAAATTAGCTCACAGCAACATGAAGGAATATCTGCAAGACTGAAAAGGAAAAAAAGACGGGGCTGTTTATTGGGATGGAGAGTAAATGAGACTACAATAGATGTTTGGTTCCACAGACTGGAAAGAATCATCTTCTGGGTTATGAATATGATATTCACCATGATACATACTTAGGAAAAGAGAGACGCATTCTGACAGGCAATGCTTAGTTGCAGGCAGTTTAAAATCAGTGCCAATATAGAAACAGGAAATGTATCTTATAAATAAACATGACTAAATGTATGAAGACTCCAGGAATTTGAAGTGACAGTTAAAGTGGCACCTTGTGGTTCATCATATTTGATCCCACTGTGTCAATGTCACAGTGGCAGCTGGTATCAAGAATCGCTGGTGGGGAAGAGGATAACAAGCTGCTCTCCTCATCCTTGCCGTCTTTCCAAGTTATTCATATTTAATGGGGGAGGAAACTGGGACAGTGGTTTTGAAAAATAGAAAGAAGAAGGGATGTCTAGGTTCACTATACTCAGATCATGCCCTCAAGTAAAAAAAGTTAAGACGTTTCAGCAGCAGGTAGGGAGGAAGACAGTAACATTTATCCCTCCATAGGAATGCCATTCTTCTCTCAAGTTCTGATCTATGATCTCCTGTCCAGCCCTGCCCTAAAGTCATCCTGTTTCGTGTTGTACATACAATTTAACTGACCTGAGTAGCTGACTACTTTGCGTAACGGGGAATGTGGCTCCAAACCCCTTCAAGGAGAACCAAATCTCCCTTTAGCTAGATGACTGCCCCAGCTATTGAGTTATTCGGTGAGGAAAGCAGACAGCAACGCCTCCTCCTTCTCCCATTAGGGGTCTGAGTCTTCCCAGGCAATGTGTGGTGCTCCTAATATCCTTCACCTGGATGCTGAATGTTCCTGTGGCTGGCCAGATCCCTGAAAGTCAGGTGCTGCAATACTTCGCATCAAAAGATTTGACCCTCCTGCCCCCTTCACTGTCCTACAATTAGAGCTGAAATTCAGAATCCAGTAGCTCTGGGATTTCATACAAGGAGCCCGCTAGTGGAGGCACAAGAGTTTTGTGCAGTGTATTACAGCTGGATAGGATAGCTGGCAGCTACAGCACTGCTAACGAGGAACTACCCACCGATACTGACAATCCCTTTCGGCCTTTCGGCCAACTCCACTAGATGAGTCAGAACTGCATTCTTTACTGTTAGACTTTATTTTGCTCAAGGACAGCCCCATGTCTTACTTGTTCAGTCTATGCACTAGACCATACTTTCCTGCATACTCCACAATGAAACGCCTATGCAGGAATGTTGTGAACGCAGCTTAATGTTCATCATTAGCTTGTCAAAGCCTTAGATGGTGCACATGACTTTCAGGAGACAAGAAATACTGATGACCCAGGATACTATGGAGCTTTCTAAAAACTTTCCATGGATCAGCAATAGCCACGTAAAATGAAGACAAGTTGAAAGGACATTGCTTTCCAGCAACATTTGGACACTGGCACTTCTAACTGTATGTTTTCTCCAGCACTTTGCAGAAATGTCAGCACAGGGCATAAATCTGGGTCTGGGTGAAAAACACTTCTGTCCTTAAAGATGGTACCTCTAACATTTGCACCTTGACACCTTCCGCACTGACAACTATCTAATGTCTTTTCTCATTAGTGCTGTATTTACATTAAAAGTTGGACTGCAACTGTTGGAAATGTGTTAGTTAACTTTTCATCCTCTCCAAAGAGTATTCATTTCATTATAATATATACATGGCATTTGCACATTCATCAGTATTTGAAATCCAGTCTTTAAATTGTCCTATATATGCACATATATTTATAAGTTAATAAAAATATACCCTTTCCACAATTTTTTCTACAATGAAATAGCCTGTGAGCAAATTACATTTTCTTTTTTCTGTTTACTCAGCACAGTGAAAGAATATATTGACTGCTAACTTTCTATGACTTTTTCCTCTACAGCTTAAGAAAATGGACTCCCACTCTTATTAATTTCAAGTATTTTACTTGTTGTCCCATTAATTTTCACTGCAGCTCTGACCTCTTTGCAAATTTACAGGTAGAAAGAATTAAGACCTGGTTTATTTATAGTCATTTCCAAAACAGCTGTGCATCCACATGCTCCTCACAAGAGTTTTCTGCACTGTGGGTGTTTCAATCAAAAAAACATGTGGCTGGCATACAAAAACAAATCCATTTCAAGAGCTGAATTTCTTAATTGGATGACTGGAGCCATTGTAACGGCCTGTGATCTAGATCTCGCTTCTATTAATCTTTTCCTTACTGTTCTTTAGTCACATGAGTTGTGATACTGACTTCATCAAAACTCTACATACGGAAAAGGATACCATGTCACATTGTTCCCATTTCATTTCTTCAATTATCTGCTGCTGGCATGTGAAAGATCCTACATAATCTGTCACTTTGTTAATGTGTGAATGGTGTAGACCTGGAAGCAGCCTGGTTCACCCTGTGCTCTGAAATCTCAGGTTCTGACTTGGGTCCTTGGACATCAAGATTGATCAGATGCGGCTCACTGGAGGAATGTAAATAGTCAACCCTGTTAAGCAAGACTGAAGGCAGGATCCTCCAAAGCTTACACCGCTACACAGATCATATGTGCTGAAACACACGAGAACCCAATGGGTAAAATTATTTAACTGCACGGGTATTTGCAACAAGCAAAGCCACTACTATGTAAGCAGTCACACCTTTTGTCCTGTAGGAACTGACTTCATAAACTCTTGCATTTTGTTTGTCCATGTCACAAACTGTTCTCAATCCCACATAAAGATCTGAATTCAGCCCTGATGCAACTACAGTGATTTAGTAGGAGTCATGGAAAGATCTTGGTTAAGGCAAACTGTTGCAAAGTTTTCAAATTGTTCTTGCCTTCCACAGCTCAGCCTCATCAGAATACTTTAGCCCCTGAAAAAGGAGAAAGAAACCTCTGTCTAGAATTTGTTTTCTAGTAATTTCTTAGGTCTTACGGTCTAATTAGTAAACATAATTAGATGTCATTTATACAAATCAACAAGACAGAACAGAAGAAAAATATTTTAAATAACCTCATTATTGGAACAAAGGTAAAAAGCAACAACAAAAAAAGTAACAAAATAAAATCAAGCAAGAGCATTACTCTCATACAGTATGGCAGAGAACTATCTGTTGCTATTAAAAATTAAAATGGAAGATAAATGGCCTAGGGATAATTTGGGTCCCACACAACAGACACTTAACACCTGCATAATAGCCAGAGCCACCACCTAGGCATAGGATAGAAACAGATGGCCCCAACCAACATGAGATGAAATTGGTGCTGATCAATATGAGAAGGGCGGGCAACAAATCATCCACAGCCTTGCAAATGGCAAAGTGCTCAAGATGGCCTGTGCCACTGAGGCCTGGATGGTTGATACGATGAGAACTTTATCAGTTTAACCCTTTCCCCCACTGACATGTCAAGGCTACTCTCCTCTCTCTATACTAACACCTTACCAAACCAAATCACGTTTGGGTTTTGAGCATTGATTTCAGAGGATTTAACCTGTATTGTAATGCCGAGACAGGGCTCAGGCTCACCTCCAGACCCACTGTTGTTGACATTTTCCAGCGTGTTGGCTAATGTCACAAAGGATGCCGACTGGCTTGTCAGGATGGACGCATGACTGGGGGCACTTGGTCAAGCTCATATTCCACTGCACCAGGCAGGATGAGCACAACTGGTCCGCGGGCTCACAACTGGGGACGGTACCAAAGACAGCCCAGCAGTACTCAGAGTTACACGGGATTAGCTTCCTGCCTAAATGGCTGCCCAGAGACAATGAACTTGAGGGAGGACCATCACAAACTTCACCAGCTTTTGCTAGAGCTGCAATGTCCATGCCTTCGCTAACATAAACACAGAGAAACACGTATATTGAAACCAACAAAGAAGGGCTTCTCAAACGAGGCATTTCACTCACTGCTGGGGAGAGCATGAAAGAACAAACTGTGAATGTCAGGAGCTGGTCAGATCACTTAATGTGCTACTGCAGCCACTTGTGGTAAGGAATCAACATCAACTGAAGTAGAAGATGGGCTGAGGACATGGTGTACTACTGTAGTAGCACTGTACTACTCATAAGTGCATCAATTACACATCAGAGTTTTTCAAAATATCAGGAAAACTGGCAAATACATTTTTGGTTAACATAATAAATGATTTCAACATAATTAAAAGGCGATAAAAAATAAGGATAATAAATATTGATTTATAAAATGCCTAAATTATTTCAGATAGGAAGATACAAACCCATACTTTTAATCCAGCATAGCAAACAGTAAAGAAACATCTTTTTTTAATGACCTTGCTCTTGAATGTATTCTGCCACTAATCCAAAGTTGTGTTTGGGTAAATTGCTCATTCTAGAGATTTCTGGTTTCCTGGCAATTAAGCGAGAAAATAATAATTATTGTTACAATTAACAGTTACTGCTACTGTTAATAATTATCATAATGCTCTATCAGAGAAAATTATTCTGATTTAGGCAGAAGCATGGAATTGTCAACAAGGCAAAGTTTCTGAAAATGAAATGACTTTTAGAAAAAAAAAAATTTGCCTGTGATCCAATGAAATGAAAGGAGTGTATATGCCAGACTGATGATTAGGCTATAAAAAGACACAACAATAACTAATTCATATGTAATAACATGCATTTATTTATAAGGTTACAAAGCCTGAGAAGTTCTTAGTGTTACAGACTAGATACTTGAGAATAAGGCTGTCTGGATCACAGCGTCCTTTTAGAAACTTATGATTAAATCATGCTACAGATAGCAAATAAAGCTTTTATTATGGGGAAATTACTTTATCCAGCACATAAAATTGCTGGAAGAGTCCTTTCTTAATTACAAATTTTACTCAGTTCTTCAGTACTATCATGCAAATGTTTCCTTAGAAGAACAAGCACTGCCAAACTAAATGAGAAAAAAAGTCATGGCTTTATGAGCTTTAAAAAATGGTTAAAGCAGTTTTCAGAAATGTATTCTAGGTGTAAGCTAGGGAAAAGAAGCGAAAGATCACAGACTCAGATATGTCAGATGGCTATCGTTTGCTTTAGTGTAAAACGATCTTGTGGTTGAAAATTGAACTGGGCCACATCAGGGCCACGTTCTCTCAAAGTTGATCTATGGGTCTTGGGGTAAATCATAAAAAATCAGCCTGCGTCAGTAGAAATGCTACCCTCCTTTAAAGGAAAGTTATGAGATACTTTCCTGCTTTGGTTAAATACAAATATTACATTAGAATAGATCAGAATAGGACAAAATACATATATATAAAAGCACCCGTAGTTTTCACAGCAGAGATGAACTTAGGCAAGTTCAGCTTCTCTGTTACACAGCTGAAGTTACTCTCTTAAATAGGATTAATCTGTTCTCAACTGGTAGAAGTGAGTTAAAGAAATTAAAAAAACCCTTCCTGACACCCTGTGATGTTTTGGGGAACAAATGAGAAGTGTAACAGAGGTAGTTCCCACAAGGTCCTGATACACTGGAGGGACTTTATAAAGGAGGAGGATGCCCATTTCATTATCCCTTGACTTGTTGCGGTTGCCATCTAGTGTTTCACAGAGGGCTGCTGGGAACAATGCTGACTTCTGCCCAGTTTTGTCATCTCCCTTTTAATCCAGTTCTATCACACTTTTAGTTTCTCAGATCTGTAGAAACGATCCTTCTGTCCACACCTTTTTTGACAACACCTTCCCCGAGCCTCCTTATGAATAAAAATAAGCCCAGCTGACATCAAGCCATAATTTGCGTGAGCTAGTTTTTCCAGATTCTAGAGAATTTGCTTGGAACGTGTTCCAACACATGAGGAGTTGAGAGAAAGCATCTCAAGGTCATCACAAAGAAGGAGGGTGTAAACGAGAGAGGTGTAACCAGACTCATCATCGGCATGTCTCATGCTCTTACAGAAGAGCAAAACCCTGCCCCTCGCATGGCTCTGTTGTGTAACTCACAACCTGGGTGGCCAGTACAGCAATACACAGTTGTTCGTGTGACTGGCTCATGTCCTCACACCTGCTGCTGCTGACACGGTCTCTGCCTTTGCAGCCCTAGCTGTTTGTAGCTGCAGGTTGCAGGTTTGGGTATTTCGTAGTCTGTGCCTGTCGTCATGAGAGGCATCCTGGAAAGTCTCCCTGCACGGTATATTATAGCTGACAGGCTGGTCACGGATGTGCTGCCACCTCTGCTCCTCAGGAGCTCCTTACAAGATTGTTCCTATCCTGTGCTCTTGTCAAGAAATTTTTTGCAAGTGTCCTCTGCTGTGCTGAGTAGTTAAATGAAATGTTTCTACTGCATTTGAAGACCCCTATGACAACGGGATCCCATTGACAGAGCACAAAAGCAGCTGTCGTTCATAGATCTCTCTTCTCTAAAAGTTACTCTGTGCAGTAACGTTCCAAGAAAGGAATTAGTTTTACAGTAAATGTGCTTTATTTCTTGTCTTCTTTCATCTGTGCATAGGGCCCTGCATCCTGGCATGGTGGTAACT
>NW_009195906.1:120804-121027 GCF_000690835.1 Fulmarus glacialis | reverse complement strand
CCGGGAAGGTGGGGTAGTCACAGAGGAGAGGCGCCTGCTGCACCGGGCAGGAGCTTGTCGCCATTCCCCCCTATGCCTCAAGTCACCATGTTCTGCTGGATGGAGGGAGGAGAGGGAATCCCCCGTATCATGCGTCCTGTCTGCCTGACAGGCCTGTCCCAGGGAAGGCAGGGTGCAGTTCCAGCAGTCTACCTCTCTCTCGCTCTCCCTGGTATTCCTCCAC
>NW_009195906.1:117954-120661 GCF_000690835.1 Fulmarus glacialis | reverse complement strand
AACCGCGGCCGGGGAAGCCGCGTCAGTCGCAGTTTAGAGAGGACATGGCTTTCTGCCGGGTGGATACCATTGCTTCCTGCTCGAGCTGGCAGAGTTACAGAGCCCTTCCTTCGTGAACTCCTGCACCACGGCCTGTTTGCCCGCCCTGGTCGCCAGCGCTCCCCAGGGGCTTCTTTGATAAGGGGGAGGGGGGTTGGCCACCATTGCTCCCGGCCCCACCAGGGTGTCCTCACCCCGGGGGCTGCCGGCGGGCCTCTCTGCTCCCCTGAGGCTTCCCGCTTCAGGACCCCCCGCACCCCGACTGTGCCGGCACCGGAGCTGCTCGCCTCAGCAATGTGCTACAGGTATCAAGATAGGCACAGCCTTTTGAGCCTGAAAAGTTAAAGCTTTACTTCTAAATACACAGCAGTGTGGCCCACTTACTTTTAAGAAATGTTACAAAACTAAAAAGGACAGCGACATACTAAAAGAAGCGACAGGGGGATAGGTCAAAAATTAATGAGAGTTATTTTGGAAAGGGGAACAATTATAAAACAGAAACAATAGCAATGGAAGGGTCACTAACTAACTCGGGGGGGACTGTTTATCTGATCTCTCGCTTTCTGATATCTGAATCAACATGCCAATGACCTGTACCTGTTTGCCAGTTTTTATTCCACACAGTCTTGGCTATCTGCATCCAACTCTTAATATGCTGCTTATTCTGAAAAGCAGCATCAGAATTTACATTTATTGTTGTCCTCAGAAGACTGAAGTGACTTTCATCATTCCCTAGTTCCTTTATGAAATGTTCAGATTTGTGCATTTTATAAGGATTATATATAAGAAGTACACTTTCTCCTCCAATGGGACAGATAGATTTTTTTACCTAACTTTTCCACTGATACTTATCTCTGAAATGTTTTATTCTAGAAACATCATTTTCCAGGTCACACTGAATTTTTTCTAGACGTTTTCTATCACTCCTAAAACTTTGTCACAGTTTCTTGCCGATACCCAGCTGCTGAAAACCAGGCATTTCTATATTGCCTTTGTCGGTCATACCAACCTTCAGCCTTGAATTTGTCAGAGTATGGTACGTACTTGGGTACCTGACTTTGCTCAGGCACCTACATCCCAAACACCACAAGCATCATTATGGACTTGTGCAAAGACACTGAACTGTGCAGAACTCGAGAGCAGGATCCGTTTTGACAAAACCTCAAAATGACGTGGCTGTCAGGGCCTGGCTTCTCAAGCTGAGGGAACAGGTTTGCCAGAAAGGTGCGCCATGCCAGCCCGCAGTTTCGCTTTACTGATGACAATGGCCATTTTTTTCTGTGACTTCCCTTGTATCTAGGCTATTTATGAATTTGCCCTATGGGGAATACCAATTTTCTTTCAAGCATTCCATCTTTGTGAATTATCTGGTGTGGTGGGCACGATGACACTGGCCGAGTCTTTGAGATCTTAATTTTATATCATATATAAATATCATTTATATCATATATATAGGCAATATCACCTTTCAAACAGTTTCAGCTTTATTATATCCCAGCTATATATTTAAAATCATATTTCGTAGATCATTATGTCATAATGTCATCAGCAATTACAGTATTTTTAATGTTACCACATGTAACCTTACCATATAACCTGGAAATAACAATCATCTCTAATTAAAGTGTGGTAAGTGGTGACTGATTGCAAAAGGATTGGTAATCCACTCTGAGAAAAATGAAAAGTATTCACACAGCAAAAAGTCTCATAGCTTTAATAGAGAAAGATTGCAGGATTTAATAGTGTTTTGCACCCTGCAAAACTTGGCATGTTTTGTACTTTGTGTTTTGCAGTGCTTTGCACATTGAGGAAAAGCAAAATTATTACCTGTTTCCATAAGTTCCATCTTGAAAATCGGTAACAGAAAGACTAAACAGGATTAAATAGGCCAAAATAAACCCGAGAGAACAGTGTTATGTCAAGGTGAGAAAAATTAGATCCAGTTAGGAAGGAAAGATTTACCAAACTTTCAATCAATGCTTTTCACTGCAATTACTAGCATAGTTTTTATGAACATCTTTAAGATTAGTTTTCCTCAAAAGGACCATGCCATTTCTTTGGAGATAAAGCTGATGGGATTAAGAATAAATCCACTGCTGTGAATAATGCATCATATGATGGGTTATATTGGTTGAGTCTGAGTAACCTCTCTGTTAGAGGTAAATTTAGCACAGGAAATACTGCCTACCCACTTTGCAGAATCAAGTTCAGTTACATTAAATTTAATGTGTTACAGCAGAAGACATCAGGTGTGGCTTTTCCAGCAAAACACAAAAAAGAAGATTGCAAGTTATGAATGTTTCACATAAGTCAAGTTAATTCTAGCATTAAGAACCAGCTTCTTGTCTGGATGATGTACAATTGTTAGATTTCAGCCTGCACCGCATTGGGTATTCGTATATGCAAGGAAACACTCCATTAGTCAGCTCTCAGTAGGCCTCTTGCTTATTCCTGTGTTATAGTATTTTTAACAGCATATTTCCAAGTACAGTTTTCTCTCAGCCTTCGGAACATCACGATTTGCAAACAAAGCAGGAGTTCAGGGGTTAACAATAATTGGAGGAAAAGGAATACCCATTGTAATTGTTTAAGGTGAAACAAATCCACATTTATCATATGTTGATGCTGAAACCTTATGTAGGTACCTCCTTATATAATTTATAATATA
>NW_009195906.1:66393-117835 GCF_000690835.1 Fulmarus glacialis | reverse complement strand
TGTTTATACAGAAAAGTATAGGAATATATAAATTTATAATTCATAATATACAACTATATAATCCACGTTTAGCTTCTGAAAGGAAGAGTTCATTTACATTGTTACTAGGTACCGCAGAAATTCGAAAGTTAGCCTCATGTGTTTTGACTCAAATTGTTTACGGTATTAATAGATGGCGGCATGTATCTCCTGTGATATGAAATGTAAGGAAGTATCTAGCACCCATGAAAGTGATTTTGTTTAATTCATACAAGTCTATAGGTCTCAGGAATGGGTTTAAGGTTTTCTTCATCTAAATTTATATTGCTTCTTCCCATTTTATTGTATTACTGCGCTCAGGGGGCCACAGCCCAGTGAAAAGTGGTTCTGTTTTGTTCATGGCATTTCAGGCTTAGGGCCAAATGGAGCTACACAGGTGTAAATAAAGAGCAGATTTCTTTTCCCGATGTCCCTTGTACCTGACTTGAAGTTAAACTCATAAATAAGAGTAAGGAAAAAGCGGACTGAGTTCTTGCCTTATTTAATTCCCCAAATGACTACTCTATTGTTTAATTACATTTATATAATTGCAGAACCCGGGAAAAGACTTAAATTTAGTCCATTTGACTGGAGTTTGTGCCCTTAAATTTAGATCACTGACTTGTTAAATACATCCTGTACTTCTATGGCCAGGAACTGACTGACTGTTAATCTCTTTGACATTATAATTATTCCTGTCATTTAGTTTATAGCTTATACTTTGAACAGAGCACTTCAGAACGATACCTGCTCAGAGACCTTTTTGTTAACCAAGTATATCGTTTAGAAGGTCTACAATATTATTGATATATGAACCAGCAATTAAGTTCTGACAATATACATACTGGAAACCATTGACTTATCTTCAGCAGTGGCAGCAGAAGTATGCCAAGCTGTAAGTCTGTGGCACTGCAGAGCTGCAAACCACTTGCGTGTTCCAGAAGACACTGAAGGTTTAGCATGAAGCAGCTTGATAAGATTGGCTCTTTCCTCAGGTTTCTCTCCGTCAAATAATGCATCACGTATTAGGTTGCTTTCACTATTCAGCCTTTGTAACAACAGCCCTTTACTTTCGTTTTCAACAAGTTTATGAAAAACAGCATGGAAATGGTCAGGGTTTTAATTTCTTTCGAGTCTTTGTCAATACAGCCACATTTGTTGTTGAACTCAGCACATCCGAGATAGAGTTTTCACCTTAACACTGATAAACTGTGTCATGGTGGTAAACAGGACACACAGCATAAATCGACTCCCTCTTGCACAGCTAGGAACCTAGAGGCATCCTCTGCATAACAGACGCTCATAAATATTAGAGGAAGTCTTCTCCATTAGAGTAAGTGGTATTTCTGCTGCTGAAGAAATGGTGCTTTTAACTTTTTTATTGATGTTTTGCTCAGAGGTTTCCCATTCTGTGTCCGAAGTCCTTTGTCATTCACCAATACTTTGGTGTATGAACTAACTGTAAGATCCTGGAAGATATGAATCGGTCCCACAGGTCTTCCGCTCTTCTATCTTGCTACTTTTCTATTGGGATTGTCTCTTCTGGAGTCTTGAGTCCAGCTGGGCACTAGAAACTTCAGGTAATTTCAAACCAGAAGCACTAAAATCTTCCAAGAAACCTACTTGTTTGAGAATTTGCATCAATTGCTACCGCCTAAAAGAAGGTAAAGGAGGGAAGAAAAGGCAACCATACATGATGATCCTTTTCTGTGGACGGATTGAATAGTAAATGTCCATTTCTTTTTCTCAATGGAAAAAAGGGTATCAGAAGAAACAGGTTTTTTTAGGTTTTGCCTCATAACTACATAGGAGTTTTCAGTTTCAGAGAACTGCTACTTGTTTTATTGAAAAAAAGAAGTTTAAGACCCATCATTCTACATCTCTGAGCAATGTATCCTTGTGCCAGGTTCTGTCAAAACAAAAGAAGGAAAATATTCTTGTATTTTAGAATTTGCTCATTAATCATAATTATGAGACAACAGACTCTGAACTTGAGCTATAGAGGAAGCAGAAATGGCTCCAACAACACCCACTGCAGCAATTTTGCTCCATGGGTATTAATGTAGACAACATGAAAAAAATTTTAAAAGTTTAGAACTGAACTTTTCTTGGCAAAAGAACTAATTTAACTGTGAGAACAATTCATCACATTTTCAAAACTGGATCCTGGTCTCTATAGTGGAAAACACTGTCAATGTATTCTTCAGCCGACAGGACACAGTTTGCTTTTTTAAATGTAAAATCCAGCCAGTCTCTATTGAACAGGTACCTGGGCTGCCTGGCATAAAAGCATATTAACTGGTTGTAATGCAAGACATCTTCATCTTCATGTAAACTCTTAATATTTAATTTAGGCATGCATGGTGAGCAAATATGTAAGTGTATTAATTCCTTTGCAGTCTTCTGATGTATACAGCAGCTGCGTGATTTGATTCGAATTGATTTTGCTGCTAACTCTGGCGACCTCCAATAAAAAATTGTTGCATTCACCACGAAGTGATTTATGATGGCAGGACTCTCTATTGTATAAATACTTTCCAATGCATTAGTCAGAAATCCACTATCTTACTTCATTAAACCAACAAATATAATCAATTCTTATCTGATTTACAGTTTTTTATGCAAGGAAAAAAGATTCTCCTTTTATGCCAAATGGAGCTAAAATGTAGATCATGTAATATGAAATGTCTCTGCTTCAGTGTGTAAGTGCCACTAATCAAAATCAGACTCCGCGTTCAAGATTTTAGCTCTGATCAAACTCTGGGTTGCACATTACAAGAATTAAATGCAGTACGTCAGCACTTACAGTTAAACATGCATATGCGTGTTTTGTTAATAAATAGCGCTGAGCATTAACACTGTGCCATTTTGTGGTTAAATAGCCACCTAGTTTAATCACAATGGAAAACTAAAGGCATAGCTTGAATATGAGCATTGTACAAATGACGTTAGGAGACAAGGTCTTTACTGGCAATACATTAGTAACACGCCTCTCATATCAAAACATCCTAAAGCACTTTACTCTCTGTTTGCACATGCTTGTGCATGCTAATATGTGCATGTTAAAAATATTATACACAGGAATCCCTTCAATCATATCTGAAATGTAGGTATAGAACTTGCTTCCTATACATGTGAAGACAGAGAATAACACATTTTCAGAAGTAATGCTTTTTTTTTGTTTAAAATGATAGATCTGCTACTGAATCTATGGCTCCTTATTACCACACTGAGACAATAAAAAGGGCTCTCATCCAACGACTGTGCAATCCATCGATAATTCTGCCAGAATCACTAAACACTACTTTGTCTGTAGTGTCCCTTTGACCCATTTATTTGGATAATAATTTTGAAGTAAAACTTGAGGGGGGGGGTGTTGTTTGGTCATTTTTTCAACATTGACTCTAGCCCCTTGTGTTTAAAGTGTGGGGAACAATGAAGGTTTTAAAAACCTAAAGCAGAAAATGAAAATGATTCCATTTTTTCTGTGCCTGAGTGATTTACTTATTGAGATACTGTAAGGAGTTGAGTAGAGAGGGATAGTTCCCTAACGCGTCCTCTTCCTTTGGCAGCTATGCTTTACAAAGAGATGAGTGAAATCATCTCAGCCCTCTGGTGATGACCTCGAGGTTCATCAGTGGAAGAGGGCACTTTCCTGAGGAGTAGCTTCAACATGACTTAACTCAGCATCTCCTGTACTTTGGATAGCTCTCAGTAACTGTGTACTGGCCAGTGTTATTTCAGGGGACTTCTTCTTTAGTATGGTGGCTGTGTTGAATTCCTTTAGACCGTCAGCCAAATGCCATGTTACTGCAGTAATTGGCTCATGCTCACATCTCTCTGAGATACACAGCCCAGGCACATCTTCGCTGTAACCTTGCACTGTCTAGAAAGCCTAGACAACCTGCATAGGCTCTGAATGCTAATGCAAGGGCCCACTACCCAAACACGAGGCATTATGAAGTCTAAGTCCTTTTTAAGATTCAATGCAAAGATGAATGATTAATAGCAAAACCAAGTCATGCTCGAGATTCTTCTGGCGCACATACACCCCCTACTCTCCCATACTGCGCACGGCCCCGATGTAGGAAAGGGTCTTGCCTGCTGCTGGGAGGGGTCTACATTTTTGTAGCATTAATTGGTTACATGCAAAGAGTACAGCACGTAAAAACGTGTCTAAGTCTAGCACAGTGAGCAGCTGCTGGCTGTATTCATACCTGTATCAGGCTCAGCAGGGATCACCTACCTGACTTTCAGCAACAAAAACCATTCAGCCATCAACATCTGAGCTAAAGAACTGCTCACATAACTATCAATTCCTAGCATTCCTGTTCTTTGCTGGCACAGGTTAGACATCAGTGGGAGACTATTATCAGCACGCTATTAGCATTACATAATTTGCTAGACAAGTTATTTTCGGGCATTTAGGATTTGCAACACTTTGAGTTCCACAGTGAGGTTTTTTTTGTAATGAACTGCAGGACCCTATATAGATACCTGAAATATCATGGGACAGACACAGGAATGAATCTGTCTCACTTTCAGCCCCTCAAGCTACAGCAGTAAATCTCCTCACTGTCAGGAAATAACAAGCCCTTCTCTCTCTGAAGCAAAACATCTGATCTTGATCACAAAGTCCATGCCCTGGACTAGTAGAAAATCGAGGAAATATTTGATAGCTGGGAAGGAACTAAACCAGAACTCTTTGTGGTATTTAAGAACCGTGCCTTCAATTTCTGTTCTCTCTTCCTATGATGCAACAACAGGAGGGAAAGGATAAAAATATTTGTATGAAAGGATTTTTCTTTTCAGAAAGGGTGCATTATTGTCCTTACTAAAGGAATTCCAAGTGTTTTCAATTCATCTAGACAGCTCAAGGATATGTATACCTACCACACCTATGGACTTTTTCCAGCTGGTATATTCTTATCAGCTGGTAAAATGTTGCTGTATCTTCCAGGAATTCCTAAACACTGAACTGATGTTTCTGGAATTACAGTTTCTTTTATACATACTAGAAGAGGCTCCTTGCTGATATTCTACTAATTCCAAGGTACCTACAGAATTCCATTGCAGTATACTATGAAACCCTCTTCATAAAGATAAAGTTAAGAAAGACAGCAGATGAATACATAGACAAAACCTGACTTACAAAACCAGAGTCCCTTGGAAGGAGATATTTCTCCTAGGCAAAGAGATTATTCAGCCTGATGCATTGTCAGAGGATTTTCCTGTAAGACTGTATTATTTTTATGTTAACTTCACATACAACAGAGCATATAATAGCTCAAAATTTTTTGTTTCATCTTTTCTTATGTGTGTCTCTGTCCTTTTGATCCCCATCGAGCCATGGCACTATAGATGCCGCATTCTGCAATGTCACACAGTAGGTGTTGAGGTGGGACAGAGATCAATGATGCTCTCTTGATTACAAGGCGCTTGAGGAGTAGATCAGGTAAGAGTGTAGCTTTGTAAGGGCTGACATCTGCACAGATATCAAGTCTAGAACAGGAATTTACTCTTAATTTGGCATCCCCAACTTTGCAATTTAGTCCTATTGCTGAATGGGTAAAATGAAAAGCGATGACATAAATAGTCCCCAAGTGTCTTTAAGCTGAGGCTGACCAGCTGTTTCAAACATAGCTGCTCATGGGCAGAGGGAAAGGAAAAGGGAAAGTTTTTTAACTGCCACAAAAAGCCTTGATTGTTGTTCATCTGGCTTTATTTTTCACTGATGAAAATCTGTACTTGGGAGTAACAAGTACTGCATGAGCTAAGTACATGACACTTGGCTGCCTTTGTAATGGCAATGGTGGATGGGAATTATATAGACTTGGATTACACAAACCCTGTCTTGATAGAGTCCATTTTTGGCTATTCATGTGCTGCAAAATTGAACTTGCAAAAAATAAACCTTCAAAAGATCTTGTTAGTTATAGGGGAAAAAAAAAGTTTGTATGTGTTTTCAATAACACAAAGGTTTACTTCAAAGGTCTCACCCATGTCATCACTGACAGCCCAGTAACAGGTATCTTTAGGTATCTTTACCCCTGCCTAATCTTTTCAGGGTAGATGAGCCACTTACTATGTACTTAAAACACCCTAGCAAAATAATGCAATAAAAAGGGTAGTAAAGAAGTTTGACATCAGTTACAAAAAAAGCAAGTGTTCGGTCTGGGACTATGTGGGTAGCTTGCATTAGCAGGTACAGTAGTATTATAGAGAAAGAAATGGCATTCTGAAATTATAATCCACATGCCTTCTTCAAAGCAAATAGTCGGGATACAAAGAAAATACCCCAATGAATAATGAACCTCCTATTAGTGCAGTGTGCCTTGTGTTTAGGTATTTGGCTAAAAAGATGAAATGATGACCTCCTTTGGTGGAGTTTGTTTAGCATAGTGCTAAAAAAATCGCACAGAAGAAACTTCTTCATGGCCTAATAGTAAATTGTAGGTGAGCCTTGTTTAAATGATATTTTGTTCTGTGAAATGTATGTTTCTAGGTACTGTCCGTAGATTTTTCTTTCAAATGTCTTTTCTCCACCTTTTCTATTTTCTACAAATGATTTTGTCTTCAGAATGAAGTGAGACCATTTATCTATTAGTTTCAGGCTTATCACATGAAATTAAGCACCAGAATGCTCAGTAATTAGAAATCACCTCACCCTGGAAAATGGGATAATGACAGAGTCCTTGAAATCTATGAAGGTTAAAGCTGCGTGTTTATAATAACATTTCTATAAACCCAAGATAAGATGTTGATTAGGATATTGTATCAGCTACATAACAATTAAAAGTTATATTTAATCCTGTAGAGACAGTTTATTTTGAGCATTGCATGACCTCACAAACGTATCCGGCAAATAAACCCCCTACTTTGATGCCAAATATAACAAATACTGTACCTTGTCCCAACTTGTCCTATGTCCACACACTTCTCACAGCTAATCATTCAGGGACATTAACTACATGTGAGGTGTTCCTGAAAATAAATAACATTCTGCAGAAAACCAACAAGCCCAGAGTTTTTTTTCTAATAGCGATGTATAAAAGAGCCATACATCAGCCAAAGCAGAGACAACAGTTCCCAACATAACAACTACAAATTGTATGTAGGTCAATTCTGGATCTATTGATTATTAAAACAAATAGATCTGTTCTCCCCTTGTCCTATCCGTCTGAGAGGCTGCCTAACACACTTTTAACAACCAAAGACTACTTCAAAATTTAGAGGAATCTGGGCAACCTTACCTCTAACATCTTTTCCCGGGAAACCTGACATACATAATCCTCAGTAGTGAAAATATACGGACAAAGATTTCTATTCTCCAGAGCATCAGATAATGGCTATTTCCTACCAAAATATAATTATCCATATCAGCCTTAAACTGTTGATCTATATTCTACACAGAAGTCACCAGCAAAAAAGCCACCAAATTTACACATTTTGCTTCCCAGTCTTAGGAATGGATTGCTCATGGCTTTTGTGCAGTGAGGAAGACCTTGAGAAACAGTTACTCTTCCTGACCAGGGACGTGATAATACTTGCCTATCTGCAGAATGATGGCCAGGAGAAGGATAAAGATAAGTCATGACTCCATATGTCTCTGCCCATTGCAAAAGGACAGAACACAACACAGGACTGGGAACCCTTCATGCATAAAGATCATCTTGCTAAGACACAATTTCTTTCCAAATTCCTTGAGGTCACTTGTTGCCTGACTGGGGCACTTACTAGGACAAAGAAGGGAGAAATATTGATCTTTTTTCTTCATTAATTTCCTTAAAGGTTAGCTTCTGTCACAGCCCTTCCTGGGGAGTCTACACAGAAAGAAAATTGCCCAAAATGGAAGAAGGAGGAATTGAAACTTCCCTGCATACCAATATTCAGAGGAGGCCTGGGATACCAAAAAGGGCACACTAATTCCCAATTCCAGCTGCGCACATCCTTTTAAAGGATTCTAGCTCTAGACACAGAACTACTTTTTTGACTGTCAAAGGAGAAAATCTTGTCTGATATGCTTCCAAATGTCATGCTTTGTCCAAGTACTCAGAATACTATTTTTCTCCAACAACTTGTAGACAATTAGTAGTATATTGAGGACCGTAGCAGCTTTCTTGCGACTGTAGTGTCTGAGTTTTGCAAGGCTATATTCCCATCAGTGCATCAAATTAATATACCCCATGCATGCTGCTTAACTTCATCTTGACCAGTAGGCTTCAGCAGCAAGAACTGTTTTATTCTACATTACTCTGGAAGGATGCAACTTATCTGATGTCAGAGGGTTTTCTTGAATAGTCCAGAATGTCCAAACTAAGAGAAAGTTAGTGACCTGCCAAATTGTCTAACTCCTTCACCATACTGTTGAAGACACAAGACTTTCCGTCTGCCCAAAGTAAAGCACATGCTTTTCTGAATCAAAAGCTGACGTGAATTACATCTGGCCTTTTTACTTTTGGCTTAAAGCCATCTGTTTGCAGCCTTTCAATACTTAAAGGGGGCTTATAAGAAAGATGGGGACAGACGTTTTAGTAGGACCTGTTGCAATAGGAAAAGGGGTAATGGTTTTAAACTAAAAGAGATTCAGACTAGATAAAAGGAAGACATTTTTTACAACAACGGTGGTGAAACACTGGCACAGGTTGCCCAGAGAGGCGGTAGATGCCCCATCCCTGGAAACATGCAAGGTCAGGTTGGATGGGGCTCTGAGCAACCTGATCTGGTGGAAGATGTCCCTGCCCATGGCAGGGAGGTTGGACTAGATGACCTTTAATGGTCCCTTCCAACCGAAACTATTCTATGATTCTATGACCTTCCTGAGGGGCTTACTGAGGCAGCAAATTGTCTGTATAAAGAACGTTGCTTCCAGTAATCATAGACTACTTCTCTTTCTGTTATTTTATACAGCACTGAAGACACCTTTCATCGGGAGCATCTCTCGAAGTTTTTTTCCTTCAAGCCAGATCCCAAAGAAGTAATAGTTGCAGGTAGGAAAACCTATCATTCTTGCCAATTATAACAATTCTACATTTTCCTGAACAACAGAATGTTTGTTACCAGTTTTCCACAGCTGGAGCCAACCTATCTGGATAAGAGAAACAAAAAAATGTTGAACAGAGTGTTCTTCATAAGATTGTTATATTTTTTTCCTGCCCTTGATCTGTTCCTTTAGATTGGCTCTCCCCTCTCTGTGTTTCCTTTTACTATTAAGGACACATTTCTGCAAACAAGAGTGTGAAGCTAATCTGAGGTGGTGGCAGCTTTTTGTTAGTATGTGGGTATGATTCCTCTGCAATAGAGAGGTCACTTCAGGCTCCTGCAAAGCCATCCTTCTAAATGTCCTATCAGATCTTCCCCTTCTTTCACTCCAAGGCAAAAAGGGTCCAAGTTTTATAGTATACATGGATAAGCAGAAACTAATCTTGATATTTTTCTCATTAATTCCCATTTTTAAGAAATTACAGCATTTAGAAACATGGTGGTTTAAGTTCTGTTTTTAACAGAAGTTCTGTATTTATTTTATGATTTTGCTTTCATATAAGAATTCTTGGATCAGGCCCTCCTTTGTTTTGATCTCACAAGCAGTAAGGTTCTCCAAAATGATATACACAACTTCACATTTACCACTGAGCAATAGTGTTCACACAGGCAGTACCTAATGCAATGTAAACCTACACTCTAATTTCTGTTTGTGTTCCTGCAATTAAACCTCAAATGTGCCTTTAAAATGCTAGGAAAGATCAGATTTGCTTAAAATTTATTGCATGCTATTTATAATTTATTACAGGTTTTGGGGGAGGTGGAATTGGTTTAGTATTCTTCAGGACCTACAAGCATTTGGGGTTTTGCAACAAGATCTCTTTTCCTGGTCAACAACTGAAATATAAAATTATGAGGGGGAAAAAAAAATGACCTTCTCTAAACAATATAATTTTAGTCACTCTAAATCAGATCTACCTTCCATGACATCCACACAGCACTGTCAGCATGTACATGAATAGGAAGATGAGTTCTGAATCCTTCTGACAAGTCAAAGTCCACAGATTTGCACTAGATCTTCCTTTGCCCTAGTTCTCTTTTGTCTCTAAATTTGCTCTCATAAAGAATCTGTGAACTATAGAAACTGATACATAATGTTTCACTTGTGGCTGCATTCAACTTTTAAAGTCGATGCCCTGATCTAGTTTTTGTGGTTGTGATTCATTTCTATGACTGAAAAGAAAATCACCAGAGAATTATATTGTATTGCCCCATCTCTTCATGAACAAAAATAGTGCTGCTCTAAAAAGTTCAAAAGTTAAAAGAACGAAGATTTTGAGTTTAAATAGTCCATATTGGCCAGTCAAGGACTTCTTTTTGGCAATGATGTGGGGGTGCCTAGTTATCCAGGCAACAGAGGCTACCAGCCCGCGAACGCCACCTCCTCTCACCCTGTCACCCGTGCCACTGTTGGGGAGCCTCTCCCCACGTGCACACCTGTGGGACTGGCCACCCAGGGCACCGAACTGTCCCCAGGATCTGCAGCCAATCCCCCTGTGTGGGGAGATGTGCTCGAGGCCCCGACACAGAAACAGCTGGGAGAAAAATGTACTAATGCCTAGGAAAAACTTTAAGTTTTGGACAATGAGTTCAGCAAATGGACAAGCATCCTGATGCGTATGCGCCATTCCAAAGGATGTCCAACTAAGCAGCGAATAAACAGTGTGTAGTCTGAGGTTTTACAAAGCTTGCCCGTAATTTTTAGGGGTATGCAAAATTAGTTGGAGTATACACACATTTCCCTGAAACTTAAACATACGTTAATTACACAAATTAAGCATGATTCAGATTTAAATAAATAAATAAATAAATAGCTAACCAAGCAAAAATCCTCCAGAAATGAAGATTTTCAAGCTGAAATGCTGTTGTGTTGAATTTCAAGCCAAAACATATGCCCTGGGGTAAGCAAAATCCAGCTTCTGAAAGTCAGGCTGGTGTGGCAGTAGTCTAGTCAATAAGGTTACAGTTCTGATCGGTACAGGAATCAAAAAGACCACTTGGTACAATTTAGAAGGTATTTCAACTGCTTTTGAGCTCACCTAGGAAAAGCAAGCTATTTCCACAGATAAACTAGACTAGTTTTAAACCTCTAAAAGAACCTACCTGACATTGCTTCTCCATCCTGATAAAAAAGTCCCTGCGTTACATTTGCAAATTAGATTAAGTTTTCTAATTAAACATTCTAGCAAGTCATTTCTATGTAAACCTGGCAGAACTTTTAACTCTGAGGGCACGTAAAGCATTAGAACCAACGAACAAGGGAAGGGTTGAGTCAACAATCTTAAATGCTGCAGATCTATAAATTACCGAACCTGTTAGATGAGAACAAACTACAGGCTAATCTTCATGAAAAGTGCTAGACGATAACTCTTTCCAGCACAGCATAACTCTGTTACTATGCCCTGTTTATGATTTTTAAGCCAGGGCTCATCTGTGCTTCTAAAGTGATCGTAACTCAACACTTGCAGCTAGGCATAGGGAAACTTTCGACATTGTGCATGCTTCTGTGCCAGAGACTAAATAACCAAACGTTCCTTTCTCAAACATACTGTGTGGAAGGTTATATTGTTTAAATAACAGCCTTAGACCCAGACAGATAAAATCAAAATAAAACACATTTGTTATTTTTTTCCTCTTAGCCTTAGTATCTGGGAATAATAAGATTCATTCTCTCAAATGAGTCAAAGCAGCAGTTTGTTCCTTGTGGTTTTTTTCTGTTTTGTTGGGTGGTAAATTGGCAGCATCAATTGTATTAGTGTTTCTGTCAGCACCCACATTAAATATGTTTCTTTATGGGAGAAATCACATCCCAGCCTACTCTGGACATCTAAATTTATATCTTTCATCACATCCAGATTGAAATCCAGCTACCACCTGGATTTTTGTAGGGTTTTCTTAGTGAAATGCTCAGAATATTTCTGTTCCAAATATCAAATTAAAAATTAACTGAAGTTTATATTTAGGCAGAACTGCCAGTAAACCACAGACGCTTTCCTCTTTTGCTTCTACCTTTCTGCTTTTTCGTAGTGTTAGAGCAGATTCCCATAATCCAAATCAGAATTTGGTACATCCCGTGCTTTTTTGGTATTACTTTAAGCTGAGTTTATTATCCCTTATTTTACAAGTTTAGAATGCCTTAGTGGTACTGCAGCCTTCTGCACTGTTTTCCATGTCCTGTGAAATTTAGAAATGGATACATGAATTTCCGCAGGGTCTTCTGGAATTTTCCTATGTATTGACTGGAGAGTTTAGGACTAGAATTCCAGCCAAGGGTTAAATTTCCTGATGTCCATACAGTCTCTGTTCTCGTTTATTGCCTCATTCTAGGGAAAAATAAACTGGCTTTACGGGCAGAGGACCTCATGGAAGAGGCACTGGTTCCTGTTTGATCTCTGCCCCTCAAACCTCTGTGAGTGATCCTGGATACAGCCGGTTCTACAAACCAGAAACCAAACACAGTTTAGATGTAGCCCTGTGGTCTGTGCAGAAAAGTGTTCAAAAAATTTGGATCTGCATCAGAAAATATGTGGGCTTCATTTCTACAGAAATCTAAACGGCAACCTTACAAGAAAATTCCTCATCAATAAATTCTCAGTACTGCCTTGTTCTTGGTGGGGAGGAAACTGAAAGGGGACTCCATCTGTCAGGCTGCCACATTCTTTCCCTTCTAGATAAAAGTGAGGTCAGTAACCACGCTTCCAGAAATGCAGATTTTTTATTTTTAAGTTATTCATATGCTTCAGAATGATTCTTGTTTCTAATTTTACTCAGAAGATGTGACTGGTTTTATTTTTCTTATCTTTCATTATTACAACTAGAACATAAACATCACAAAACTAATTCAAGCAGCATTTTGGGCAGGGTACTTTTGTTTTTCTTCTGGCAGATAGTCATGGTTTCTGCTGCAACAGAGTGACACTGAAACAATGTCATCTAATTACTTTGAAAAATACCGTATATTTTCCTTTAGAGTACCATCATGTTTATGGATCTACAAGCAACAGGAACCATTATGACAAAATTGTATTAACTCCTGTATAACATGTTAATTTGGCACTGAGATCAATAGCTTCAGTAAAGTGCACCTTTGCAAAAAAAATCAGATTCAGAGACATTAAGCAATAGGGAAGTTACTTTATCATTCTGCAAGTGAGTAAAAAAAATTATTACTTGGAGTCTGAAAAGTATGTTCAGTAGTTTGCATTTGAGTTTTGTGAGCTTCAGATTTTAGCCATAGTTCTTGTTTTAGCTTTGTGTCCCTTACTAAAGAACACTGTGGGATCAGATTTCATCTTTTTCTATAGGTAACTAGTTATGCTCAGGCTCCACTCTTTGGGCTTTAGGAAGTAAATATATACCATATACACCAATACAGCAGCCTGAGGTCTATATTTTGCATTTCACAATAGGCCATTACTGATTTTTATTCTGCTGTATTCAAGATTTCTATTTCATTTGGATGCCATTTATTCTTCAACTTGAGCAAAGTTATCTCATTTGTCTGATATAGCCGCAATCATTAACCACCGTTATATAAAGACTCCCAAATCAACTCGAGAAGGAAAATATTGCTGCATATGTTTTGTTTGCTGATTTTATTTTAGTTTTTTGTAAGATGTGACACTGTCAAAACTCCTAGATTCAGGTCAGGCAAAGCCATGACAGGATTGAAACTAAGGCGTAAATTCTGTTCTCGTGAAACTCTACAACCCTATTGAAATTCCAGCTGAAATGCAAAATTAAGCACGTGCTTAATTTTAAACATTAAAGTAGACTTGTTGAACTGAGGTCTAAAGCTCCCTACTTATAATGAACAACATAATTTAACTTTAAACTCAGAATCAGTGTGAATGAGCTAATACAGAAATCAATGGTAAAACATAATGGAAAGCGAGAACATTTGAGGTTTCATTTTTTCTTTGTTTCCTTTGAATATAATTATGCCCTTTTAGTACTGTTTTCCTCAGTCATTTCTGCCTACTATGTCATAATTATAAACCCACATTTTAGAACGGTAATTAAGAACATATTCACAGCAAGAATAGTGGATGGGTAGACACAGAGAAAGTGTTCAAGCACCAGAGAGCAAATTAATACCCATAAAAAAGAAACAAAAACAGGAGGGAAGAAAGGAAAGGGAAAGGAAAAAAGATAGCTTGCTATGTGCCAGTAAATAAAGATAAACTGAAAATTACATTCTCAGATGTATACCTATAGTTTTTTCTATACAGCATTGCGCCACTATTGCTGTCACGTGATTGAACATTATGTATGTTTCTTGGAGTTTAGAAAATTTTATGTAAGCATCTAAGAAAAAAATTAAGCAACCCCTCTGAGCTTCACCCATAAAAGTGCTGTAGTATCTGTTTTTGCAGAATAGTAGGGTATTAAAGTATCCCTGAAAATGCCTGTTTATCTGCTAAATGGATGCGTGCAGTCCTAAGTGTAGATACAAACCCTCCAGGAGCAGCTTTTCAGGTGTCATTTTAGGTGACGTTTGATAATAGCACAGTGTGGCTGGGCAGAAGCCCGGTTGCATTGAGGAGGCTGAACAGATGCAGGAGACTGACTACAATTTTCCTGTTGTAAGGTCAAGAACCAAAATGTCTAGTGTAAAAAAAAATATTGTAACTAGCCAATACATCTCAATCATTGCAAACAACACAGCTATTTTTAAGTAATTCTGATGAAAAAAAGTAGTCTTTCAATTATCTTGAAGAACACTTGATCTGAAGTTTTATTCATGTACACAGATATTTGTATTCAGGTACGTTGATTTGCTAACATGAGATGCGACTGCTGCATCATGTGGTTATTAGTATTTGGTTAATAGGAATATAAAAATGTGATGAAGAGACATGCTATCCAGGAAATAAAGAACAACCCCATTTGATCCTATCTGATTTCAAGTTTTTTCTTAGCCTATTCAAAAATATGACATACCATATTTTAGACACCCATGTAATCCAGGGGATTTCAGCTCAGTCTTTGTTTCACATGAGATTTAGAGGTGGAAACCAGCATTTTGTATAAATTTAAGTCCCTGGGAAAATAACTAAAAGCAAAGAATCATACATAGTGTAGAAACAGTGGCTCCCTGTTCATCCTCAACAAAGGCAAGTAACAGGCACTGTAAAAATATTATTGTTATTTGAAAAGTTTTTGAAGTCTCCAAAGCAATTTCATGGTGACCATCACAAATTTATTAGCTATAACAAGATGAAATGGAAGGTCAATACTTAGTGGATTATGTATGAGAGGTTATGAATATGACCAAGGTAATTTTTATCCATTTTTAGGGACCTATGTATAAGAGAGTAATTATGGAAGGCACTGCCACCAGAAAACACACATGCAAAGGACAGCATGCTGTAAAAGCTGTTAAAATGTGCCCTGAAAAAGCATTGAAAGTTTGGATTAGCAGCTTGTCTAAACGCTAGAGCTGTGAGCTACCAGGAAACCCTTCCACCTCGTTCTCTGTGTCTAAGGTTGCTTTAAAATACTGGTGCAGCTTGAATAACAAAATCAGTTGAGCTGGAGCTGTGTCCTTAGCTGGAATTAAAGCTAGAGGTCCTCTTACACAGAAACAGTTTTACTTAAGCCCCATTTTCTCCCAGAAAAATCAATGAGTAGATTCCCTTTAGGGCAATGACATCTATAGGTTGAGCAGACTAATAGACCTTACTGCGTATTATTCTAGCTAAACAGTCCAGTAATAAGCTTCCCAAAATACAATCCTCCTTACTGACACTCAGCATTTTCCATGCCGCACTGATACGTTCACGTTCATTTTATAAGAACTGAGACTGCAGCAAGTGATGATTTTGAGTCCCAGAAGTTTTGATGCCCAATTTGTGAGATGTTGTAAAGGCCTTTCAAAAGTACCGAGTTTCCTGAAAACTACTTGGAAAATGCTTTAAGTTGAGGAGCCAAAACCACAAGGCAGCTACACTTTATTTAGTTTCTAATGGGGAATGCCAAAGATAAAGTTTTTTCAATCTTTACAAACAAGTACATTTTTTTTACACTTATATTGGCAGTAAACTTTTTTTGTACGTTATGCCTGGCTCTGGAGAGCATGTGACACATAGAAATTAGCAAAACAAACAACCTTGATTTACTCCGTACATAAGCTGTACCAAGTAGAGTGGCGAGTTACACAACTGAGAAAACGCAGCATGACTCTTTAATATTTCCAGGTTCTTTGCAGGAGATACTGAGGAACTCATTTTGAAGTTAGATATTTGGTATTCAGTCTTGTGGATAAAATGTTTAATTCCTTGGCTTTGGATTATTCATGAGCAACCAACATCCAATATGAAGAACATTTTGATCGAACATTTGACGCTCTCTTGATTGGTTTGGTTGCTCCCTGACTCTATGCAAGTTCTTAGAAAACCAGAGTCCTGATGCTTGCATTCACAATTCCAAATTTAATCGCTGTAACTGTTGTGCAATTGTTCCTTTAAATGGTCTGGTTTGACTAATGTTCATTGCCTAGCTTATAATCCCACAAGATGAACTAACATAGTTGGCTCAAATATGAAAGAACTCAGTGATGGAGGGTGAGGGACATAAAATACCCTCCATCAATTTTGATGACAGGTTTCTACAATAAAAGTGAAAGTCCAAGGGTCATATTCACCACGGCTGGCACAGGAAATCACAGCCGACAGCTCCAAGGACAGATTCGTCTCTGAGAGGAGATTCACTTGTTTTTTTGCTGACCCTGTTTCCCACTTCCGAGCGCATGCTTTGCTCAGACAAGGAACATAGCCAACCGATGTGTCCTCTGGCAGCTTTCAATGCGACTGCTCCTTCTCACATCTGGAACAGGAGCAGCTTCTCAGCTTAATGTTTTTCAACACTGTTTCTACCTTTTTCCCATCTACCTTTCCCTCCATTTTGAAACTCATAGTATGAACATGACTCTGGGTAGCGGGTGGAAAGGTGAAATATCATTAAATAGTTTTGCTGTACAGCAATAAACTGTAGCTCTCTCACCCGTAACTCTTCAAAAATCCAAGTAGAATAATTTGGAATCAGGATCCTTTCTTTTTCTTTTCTTTTTTTTCCTCTCTCTCCAGTGTGCTTTATTGATAGATGAAAGGCTAATTTAGTCTCAAGAGTGTTCTATGTCCACCCCAACTATTTCATTTCAATAAATAACCTTGCTGTGAATACATTTTAATTAGTGATTTCATACTTGGAATTGCACAGTTGTAATACAGTAGGCGTGAGGATCTATTGAAATAGTATAAAAAAGGCATAATTATTTTCAAAAGCTCTGTTGGAATAATGCAGGTAAAAAATTCCCCTGCTGGTGTCTGTTTTCTGCGTCCAATGTATCATTAGCACTTTGCATTCTCTCTGTATTTATAAAAGGGTAGATGCTTGGACTTCAGTGCAGGATGCCCCCACAGTCCTGGAGATTTTTCATTCTTTGTTTGCTGTTGCTTGCTGAGATCATTGTAACGAAGACAAGATTTTGACTTCATTCCGTAATTTTAGCCTAATTGATTGAAAGATATTACAAAGAAAAACAGGAACAAAACCATGAGATCCAGAAGGATTTTCATAACTCTGTGGGGCTGGCCTGGGATCTTTTCATGCAATGTGGAATTAAATAAAGCAGGGCCTAGGAACAAAAAATCAAAACCTTGTCATACGTGTTACTGTTGAAAGCAGGCTGACAGAGGAAAAGTTTTGAGGAGTGGTGAAAGAAAAATCTTTAAGAACCATAAGCTCATTTCAGAACCGAATACAAACTCGCAAACAAGATGGCTGGGCTTCAGCCTAGAGAAACATGGTATAAAATTAGAGGGGGTGACAATGTATAACGTGATTAAATCAGGCATTAGTTATATTTACTAGGAATGCTGCTCAATTAATTTGGCCGTTGCTCTCAGGACACACACCATGGCACAGAACAAAAAGAATGATAAAGGCCAAATGGATTTTTAAACACTACATTTCGCTGCGTTTGATGTGCAAGTTCCCTGCAAGGGCCTTTTTATTTTTCTTTTTTTTTTTTGAAAAATTATCGTGTTTAAGAAAACTGCCAGAAATTCACTGGCATGTCAATGAAAATAAGAAAGCGTTCTTAAAATGTAGGCAATTTACACCTACTTACAGTGACTATAGTTAAGGAACACGTACGTATAAGCTGTCATATCTGCTCCCTTCAACTCCCTCATAATGTCGATGCGGACATTTTGGCAAGTTTTCTGACCTGCACATAGTCTGAATGAGTAGGCTGCCTTCAGCTGTCGTACGTGCTGGCATCTGAGCCAGGCTTTTCAGCCCAGGGAAGAGCAACCTGGCAGCAGAGGACGAGGGGAAGAGCAGTAGGGTCTCTGCAGCACTCAGTCTTTTTGCAAAGAAGAGCGCGATGCGGTTTTCCCAGGCCGGAACAACCGGTGAGAGCGTATCTTTGCTTCCCATCTCCCTTTGGTTTTTTATTCTCTCCGATCTAGGATTTAAGAGAGGAAATAGCTGCAAAACTTGGATCCAGTCCGTGTCTAAGTTCAGACCTTTCTCTGACACAAATACCGAAGTCTCAATCGGCTGTTGAGCATGACGGTAGTTCAGAGGGGGAAATTTGCTGTCTGTGCAGCTACGCTTGCAGCTGTTGCGCTTCGGAGGGAGCATGACAGTCCTCGGGCTCTGCTCAGCCATGGGCTCGGAGTGGCAGCTGCCACCTAATGTAGTGTGGTAGCATCACATATAATGCAGCTGACTGTAGCAGTGTTTTAGCCGGTGGCGTGGTTGTTTTGTCACAGAAATATTGTGTTGATAGCTCTAGTGAAGTACCTAACAATAGTCAATGGGGAGAGAAAAGCTTATGGTCTCAAAACAAATTCATAGGAAAAGCAGTGAAATGGGAGTGTTGATATTCCATTTGAAATTTTACTAGTTCAGAAAACGAAACTTTTAAAACCTTGTAAAATTACAGATTACAAAAGCAATTTACTGAATCTGCCATGCCTTTAAATGCGTATCTCACTGAAAAGGCTTGACAATGTCTCTGCTTACACATCCTGTTGCAATGCAGACCCGGCATCTGCTTTATTCGTCCCTCATTCGTATTCCATTATTTCACGATTTCTCCTGACCAGTTCTTAAATTTCTTAAATCTTAAACACCAGCATCTCCAAATGAGAGGAGCCTGGCTTCCAGTGAGAAGGACCTTACTTGTACGTAGCCTCCTCAGGCAAGCACAGCAGCATCCCTCCCTGTGTCAGCATATCGCTTCTAATTAATTACCTATACATTACTCTAGGCAGGAAGGTTCTTTCAAGAGCACCAAACAAATAGTAGTTTTGTTTCCAGAGAAACCTCGAGGTATAATTATATACAGAGGGTGTCATGAGATCACATGTCTGAATTCATCAATATTAAGGGCTTTGGAAGAGGGGAAGGGAGCTTGGAATATGAGGACTGAGAGTTCAGAAAGCAATCAGGTCACTTGAAATACAGCAGCCCTACAACCTGGCGTCAAAAACAGGGGAAAAGGCAAAAATTAAAAAGGAGTCCCAAGTATGAATGTTTAGTCAGTGATGGAAGAAATTAAGACTGAGGTGTATTTGTCTGGGCTTTTCTACAGGATGCTTGGGAAGAAATCTGAGAAACCTGCATAAATTTGAAAGGCGTGTGTAATAAAGTAACAAGACAGTAGAGAGTTAAAGGACTAGAGAGGGGTGGATGAAGAGATAAGATATAAAGGTCACTATGCAAGGACCTCACAAATTCTGTATTGTATGCATTCTTGACTATCTAAGTTTTAAAAGGGGAGAGAAGAATATCGATATTACAAAGCGGAACAGAGTCTGGTCTGTTTTGTGCAGATAAAGCTTACAAAATATTGTGTATCACTGAGGAAAACAAAGCACAAAAGAAAGTTCTTCTGGGAAAAATAAAGACTGAAATCAAGAAACAAACAGGAAATAACAACATTTATCCACACCTGCTGCCGCCTTGCAGTTGCTGGAAATTGAACATCTTGGATGCGTCTATCTGCACTGGGCAAATAATTGCTGTTTACCGTCCTAGGGGAAAGTCTGGAAAGCACGGGGAGATCAAAATCCCTGGGACATATCCTTCTTTTTCGTAAAGTACAGTCAGCGAAGCTATGATCACTTAGAACACCTGATGATACGCCTCCCCTAATAACCAAGCTTCTACTTTTCCCAGATATGGCAATCTTAAAAACAGAAGAGCAGGAAAATTGTCCATTCCATTTCTTCCATTTATACTGCTGAAATCTGAGTTAGAACAGATACTTCTTATCCCCCAGGAAAACGGTTTCTGTTAATATCTTGGTAAGGGATTCACCCTTGGGAAGCGTATGCGCTCCACAAAGCTGTTCAAGAAAAGGCAGAGGGACACACTGCCTTTTGTCCACCTCCCACTCTGTTCTGGCTCACTGTGCATATTAGGAGTAAAAGAGAGAGGCCAGGTTTTACTCCTGCCTGACTTTTCCAGAGATGAGCAAGTGCCCAAGACTGCGCACCGATCTTAGCTCGAAGCACGCTCTGGTCCTATATAAAAATTACTCCCCTTCTCCTTGCCCTTTATGAATAGAAGAAGTAGTTGATGGTCCTGTGTGGCTGAATGCAAGGAAAGTAGGTTGGTGAGGCGCTCTTTCCATGAGCAATGCTATACTTTTTGGGTCTCCAAATTAGGATGCAGAAGAAGAATGCAGTCTCTGCCTTAGCCAAATATAAAGGGAACCTTTTTGCATATTTTTGATATGTGATCTTATCAGCAGACAGCTTTTTCTTTTCAGTAAAATAAATCCTTGTAATTCCACAGCACAGAAATCTGACAGTACAGAAAGTAATTTTTATGGTGGCTAAAAGTCTTTGCACAGCATGTATTGCAGCTTACGATAATTATTTATTACTGGTGTTACCATTACTGAGTGTTTAATGCACTTGTGGCCAGTGGGCAGAAAATAAGAAATACCTGGTGACAACAGCAAGAATGTGCTTCTTCACATGGCAAGTAACTTTTTAAAGTTCCTGTCAGGCTGTAATATTTTTTCCCCTCCATGCAAGAATATTAAAATAAAAACTTTGGGTACATAAATCAGAGTAGGGCGAGTTCACTCCTGTGCCAAGAGGGAGCCGAATGAATCCTGTAGATGTTAAAGCTGAAAGGGGCTTCCTTAGATCATCTTGTTCTGCCTCCCTTCCCATTGCTATTAACTGCTAGTGTCACAAGAGCAGAATCTTAAATAGCAAAAGCATGGAAAAGAAATACCGGGCTCTCCCCTCCGGCTGCTCATCAGTGCATTAACATTTTCTGCAAAATATTTACTACAGCTTTATTTTTCTATACCTTTTTATTTTCTTGTATACCGTATCTAATATTCACATCATCACCTCTGCAGTGATGGCGAACTTTCTCTAGTTAAGTTATTCCATTGTAAGACTGACCTTCCCTTAAGAATGCCTTTTTCTCCTAATGCATAAAATGAATTTTCTTTTTTCTAGTTTCGGTCCATTACATCTTTTAATGTAATTCCTCACCATCTTTATTGTCACTATAGTTAGATATTTATAGACAAGTACGTCCCTTCCTTATTGCTTCAATATGGAGGCATGGAAGTGACAGCCAAATGATAAATAGAAAATCTACTTGATAAACTGAAGAATCACGTGGGAGAAGACTTTCAAAGGCATAAAGAGGAATTAACAATCCCAAGTGCAAGCACATGTGTATGCACACAGGTGCATAAAACAGGAAGGAAAAAGAGAAAGGATTTTCAACATCACTAATATTCCTCTGTGAGGAATGATTCTTTTAAGGTGTTTTGAGAGCAGTGAGATGGATCTACCAGTATGCAACCTGATGTATTTTCACTTCACAGAAACAATTAATCTGGAGATGAAATAAAGCATATGAGGTGATCCTACCCAACTCTTTGCCATTAGGCATTGCATAATAATGCTTCACATTTTCTGCGTTTTACTGCACAAGCCTTAAACAATAGGATTTCCTTGCTTGTCTACGTTACAGCCCATGGTTAAGCCCCAGGGCTCTACAAGAGCGGGTCAACGTGAGCCAGCAGATTGCCGCCATGACCGAAGCTATGCCGTGCTTCCTTACCCGGCTGAACCAGGACCAGAGATGCGCAAGTGTTCGTTATGAGCTTCATCCCCTTTCCCTCTAAGTCTTCTTCATCTCCAGCGCTCAAATCTTTTACCACCGTTTCCCCTTACGTGGAACTCATCATTTCACATGTGACTTTCCTTCCTTCTGTTTTAATGTTACCTTTCTTTTCCCTAAAAGGGTTATTGGAAATGTGTCCTTGAAAATAATCTGTCATGACAATTTTATGCTCGTAGCTGACCACGTTTCCTGGTTTTCCAAAGGGTGTTCTTTCTTTCCCATATTTCTTATTTCACCAATAGCCTTATTAAAGCTTTTGAATATCTATGCTGGTTTTGGCTGGGGTAGAGTTAATTTTCTTCCTAGCAGCTGGTATAGTAGCGTGTTTTGGATTTAGGATGAGAATAATGTTGATAACACACTGATGTTTTAGTTGTTAGAACGTGCTTCTTTTGGCTGGGATAGAATTAGTTTTCTTCATAGTAGCTAGTATGAGGTTATGTTTTGGATTTGTGCTGAAAACAGTGTTGATAACACAGGGATGTTTTAGCTGTTGCTGAGCAGTGCTTACACAGAGTCAAGGTTTTTTTCTTGCTGAGCAGTGTTTACACAGAGTCACCGCCTTTTCTGCCTCTCACCCCACCCCACCAGCGAGGCGGCTGGGGGGGCACAAAGAGTTGGGAGGGAAGACAGCCGGGACAGCTGACCCCAACTGACCAAAGGGACATTCCATACCATATGACATCATGCTCAGCATATAAGGCTAGGGAAGAAGAAGGAGGAGGGGGACGTTCGGAGTGATGGCGTTTGTCTTCCCACGTAACTGTTACGCGTGATGGAGCCCTGCTTTCCTGGAGATGGCTGAACACCTGCCTGCCGGTGGGGAGGAGTGAATGAATTCCTTGTTTTGCTTTGCTTGCTTTACCTGTTAAACTGTCTTTACCTCAGCCCACGAGTTTTCTCACTTCTACTCTTCTGATTCTCTCCTCCACCCCGCCGGGGGGAGTGAACAAGCGACTGCCTGGGGCTGAGGTGCCGGCTGGGGTTAAACCACAGCAATATCTTTAGACCATTCGCCTAGTATTGATTTTCCGCTTTCTGAATACCAGAATACTTGCCTAGCACTCTCGTGATATATCATCTGAATGCAGGCTATTTTTTCCTATTATGCAAATATTTTTTTTACTGAGAGTTTGATCTGTTTTCATGTATATTAAAGGGTATAACAGCTATTACTGTTATCAGTAGCTGCAACTTGCTTATATCCTGAAACAAATAATGTTAACACTGGTGGTATAAGCTTAGTAAAAGATATTATTCATATAAAGTGTTGGAAAAACAAAAATGATCCAGTAGGCTGGGAGGAAATGGCTAGTTGATTCCTCATACTGACCAATCTAAATATTGATGAATATCAAGTTTTATGCATTATAAAAACTTTACAGGATGATCTCACATTGGTTTTCAGTTTAGTTCAGGTCTGTTTTTTTCAAAAAAAGGCTTTTTTTGCAGTGGTTCAGAGCGCCATAAAGTACGTGCAGAAACGGTAGCATAGCAACCACAAAAAAGTAAGTTTAAACACTGAGAAAATGAGCTTTTTGCTTTCTAATAGCAGAGCTTTCATGTTCATATCTTCTTGCTGGGTTTGAAACACCTGTTTCTATTTCAGCTGACTTTGTTTGCTTCATTCTTTCAGTACAGAAAGCTGTGTGGCAGTCCTGAATTACAATTAAGCCAGCCTGTTTTCTGTGAATATTCTCTGGTCATCGACAAATGGTAACCAGAATTTTGAATGGTGAGGAATTAATTTAGTTTTTAAATTAAATTAGCATTTCCTTGAAATGGAAGTGTTTTTTGGTATGAAAGAGAACTGGTTGCCACAGTGGGCACAAGAATAAACCTACTTTTGGCTGCTGACTCAGGAAAATTTTACTGATCACATCAAATAAATCCAAGCAATAACCACTTTTATTTTTTAAATCCCTTTTAAGGCTATGTGCCCTGTCTGCACAATAATGTGAACTCTGTCTGGACAGCTGAGGGACTGAGAGTTCAGTGTTTTGGCACATCGTTGATTTTTCCTGTTTACCTGAAATGAGTTCAAGGCTGTGACTCATCTCAGATTTGCATCTTTTTTTCACAAGTTCTTCGTGTCTGGAAAAGTGGATGTGAAATGGTGACTTAAATAGCATCTCCTGCTAGTAACATCTCCTCTGCATGCCTGTGAAACCACATAACAAGGAAAGCAGTGGAGAATAATCAATGAAGACTTTTTTAAACTGTTTCTGCTTTGAATCTTTGTTTACTTTCTCTTGAATCCTTTTGCATTATCTATGATACTTTTAATTAGGGTAATTTTTCCTGCGGATATATTAACTGCAACAGACACAAAAGATCTTTGAATCGTAGAAAGTATACCACACCAGGTACACCCTCAAACTGTGATTTATCCTGAAATGGAATTATTTCTTCCAAACTAGAATCTCACTATCCCCACACTGCAGTTAATGACAAGTGATCTTTCGGTCAGGTTTATCTGTATTTTCACCCATTCTCCCTTCCGAGCTGTCAGCCTCCCAAACATACATTAGAAGGCCTCTAAACATATACTAGAAAAAAATAGTTCCAAATATGCCATTGCAGATTCTGCAGTTGTGTTGGCTTGTTTCCAATACATTTTAAGTATTCTGATGTATCTGTGTTCAAATTATGTGATTTTTGGCTGCTTCTATGCTCCTTGTTAACATGGGAATGCGTGAGGTGGAAGAGACGTGTTCATGGAAGCTGGATCTCTGTCAGACATATTGCAGTGCCTATGAAAAGCAAATATTAGGATAAAAAGGCAGGAAATGACTGAACAGACCTCCTAGTTGTTAACGTGATGGCTTCACTTGTCTATGACCTGGAAGGCTTCCAACCACCAGCGTTTTGGATGGGAGGTTGAAGAGCTAACAGCTTGCTGCACTTGACCCCGCGCAATTTCCCTACCACCTGCAGAGTCAAAGCTGGGGCGAAGGGTGCTCAGGACCCCCCCGAGGATATCATGCCCCGATGTCCCCTGTGCCAGCGGGGCCAGACCTGCAACACAAGGGCGGGGGGCTGGTGGTTTTCTTCTTCTGGCAGGGCGGAGAGCTTTTGCAATGCCCCCAAATGAGTTTTTGCCTCCAGACTTGCGCAGCATGAAAATAATTCCCTATTCTCATACTATAAATACAAATATTACACTTTCTTTCCAATTTTTCCAGCCCTGATTTTCCATGAAAACCAAGTCAAAATCGAAGCGAAGCGGAAATCTGCTATGACTTAAAAAAAACAACCAACCAAACAAAAAAAATCCTCTTATAAGTTCAGAGAATCTTTTGCATGACTAAGCTTCTAGGATGCACTTTACTATGTAGTTTTCCATTACTAACCCAATCTCTCTTGAAGTTTTCCTCTTCCAACTACAATTCTGTTGGCAGCATTTCAGTTGTTCTAGAAGTAGTGCTATAATACTTCACACCAAGCTGTGCAAAGCCTTTAAAATTATGGAGCTTTACAATGCACCTAAAATTCTTATGTCCACGTTACAGCGGGATTATCCAAAGCTCAGAGGTTACGCAAATTGGCTATAGTTACACAGAGCAGAGCTCTGAAGAAACTATTAATATCCTTACTCCACACCTCATTCATATCTAATGGAAGATAGATCCACTGCCATAATTAGTGCTCTTATTTATGACTTACATAATTTTTCAATACATGCTATTGGCACACCTTCGTTTTCCATATAAGTTTTGCCTTGGAATGTCATTACTGGTGACTTATTAGCAGTAAAATAACAACAATAAAAAGAACAGTGTTGGAGAATTGTTGATTATTGAATAATAGGCTATTAAAAAATGTGAGGTGTCTATGTTTTTTCACAAGCGTGTTAGATAGAGCCAGTAGTTGTTCTATAGTTAAAGCTGGAGTTTCCTATTATAAGATTTATTTGTTTTTCAAGTTAAATCTTGGGAAAAATGTATGCTTTGATTAGCTAGTATTTACTAAAATCTGCATTCTGTCAAAAAAAGGAACAATTTCATACATTTATGTAGTCTTTGGGATTTTCTCATAGATCATTACATTTTCCAGACAACCCTTGGAAGAGGGAGAAAGGAAAGAAGGATCAGAAAGTGACTACAGCCCAGCCTAAAGTAGGAAGGAAAAGGTTGACTAGAGTCCATTAAAGCAGAATCTGAGCCAGAAAAAAAGCAGCAGATCCTTTTTGATTCTTGTCTCATTTAGCAAATCAAGAGTAAAGAAAGAAGGAAAGAGGAAGTTGAGAGATCAGGAAGCTCTTTGCTCTTTTTCTCTCCCATGACTGAATGCTACAGCTACCTGTTGCTCAGTGGTAATGTGTATTTCTGTCAACACCACGTTTGAATCCAGTGCAGTCAGATGCAATTCCATTAGTGACACTACATTTGAAATGTCAGGCCTGAATTTAGCCCTAAATAGAACAGAAATTATACTTGCAAAGCAAATATTAAGCTTCCTTTTCTCTCATCCTCCCTTTCAGTAGTCTATGTGACCATAAAAACATGTCATTCTAGAAAGCCTCAAATGAATTTATTGGAGTTCATTTTTTAATTGTTATTTTTGATCTAATGTATGTATTCTTGTATTTCGCAATATAAAGGGGTGTTTGGAAATACTTATTTTCCCTATTATGTTTATAGAAGTTGAAAATGTTGAAATTAGTTAACCGGAGTTAAACAATATGTCTATCGAGAACATACAAATATTCAACTCCAAGATGCGATTGTACAGAAGGACACTACTGCTTACTATATTAAATAGGGATAATACAGATTTATGGATACAAATACCATGAAGTGTCATTAACTCACTTTTAAATAATCATTGAACATGCAAATTAATGAGACGAACTCCACAGAAGTGCAGAAAAACACAATCTACTGAATATTGAATTAGTTGAGATCTGAAAATTGTCATTTACAGAGCATAGACCCTTACATGAACTGCAAGTTTCCTATAATTCTTCCCTTTCATTGAATCTACCTATTTTTGGAGCCTGACTAGTACAGACAGCCACAACCTGCTCTTTCCCACTCTTTTTTTTTTTAGATTCCCAAAGTAGTGGAGGGCAGAAAATGAGACATATGGCTCCAGAGAGAAGGCGCTGGCTGCCAACGCAGACTTACACAGCAGCAAGGGGAGAGCCCCTACAGCTGCATCTGGACCCTCAGGTGGACACCAGGCTTCAGATATGAGATCTGGATGGAAAATTTAATTCAGAGTAAAAAAAAAAAAAAAAAGTATATGCATTTATATGCCAAAATATTTGATAGCCCAGATTCAATTTCTGGACAAAGATTTTTTTTTTTTACTCCCCCACTCCTGATTGTATCTCTGGGGTGTCTCCAAGCCCACTATTGGGAATAGGATTAATCTTGGTATTTCTCATTATAGAAGAACAAGTCTTCTTGGACTTTAGAGCCGTTACATGAAACTAAAGAAAAAATAAGAAAAAAGAAATAAGCCTAAGAAAAAAAAAAAAAGAAGAAATACTCTTTTTGTATCATTAGTAGATTTCTGCAGTAGACTTCTTAGAATCTGTTTTATTCAGTGTGTTAGCACTAATGGCACTGAATACCATTAGTATTTATTGAATAGAGTCCCCCTTATAACTTTTCCTTGAACTAGTTATGAGATTTTGTCCCTTTTCTGGTGCAAGTTATATTGGACTTGCTGCTCTCCCTGTATTTGTCAGTAGACTGCTCTTGCCCCTGACAGTGCCTCTGTACCCCAACATCGTGTGGAGGGCCCTACCTGAAGGCCACACCATCCCCAACGAGCTCTACTTCTTTACAGTAAATTCTCATACAATATTCTGCATTCAGTCTGCACCTTCTGTCCATCTTCAATGAGCTATGGCATCCATTAAGATCATACCATAGATCCTTAAAATACACTTTCTGTTCTTTTTTGTTTTGCTGCGGTTCTTTGGCAGATGGAAAGAGGCTTTGTATCCCTACAGGGGCAGTGAAACATTCAATGGGCAGAAGAACGACTTTTGTGTCTGTTCCTGTTGGTTGCTTTTCTTTCCTACTCCATGAAGATTTCTGACATGACAGCAATGAGAAACTACTGTAAGCCTCCCCGGACCACTTATGTTGGTAAACAGTTAGTGAAACAAGCAGTTTCAGAGGACTTAAGCGTCACTGACTGAACTCCAGGGTTGAGTATAGCATTTACAGTGAGGCTTGTCATTAGTGTCACTATTGGAATATAGATTTAAAAAAAAAAAAAAGAATGCAACCATCCCTGTACTTATACAACTTAGGTGAGATAATACGGGGGAGAACACATTTTTTCACATTTAGCTAAAGCAATTTGCAACAGTCCCAAATTCTGATATCTGTGTTTACACCCAAGAAGCATCTTTTTCCTGGAAGGGCTCTTTGTCGGCACATCCGCACTAGGACCGCAGGGTGCATTTCCCATCTTGCAGCTCAGCTGCATCATGCCAAGTCGAGGCCCAAGGGACCACCTTCCTCCCCATCCATCCATACACACATGCTATGAGCTCAGCTGCAAGCCAACTTACGAAGAGAGATGGGGAAGCAACCCAGCAAACTCCATCAAGTTTTCTATCCGGTTGATCAAAGGACCTTCAGGTGAGGTATACTCACCTCAGGTGCTAGACTCAGCCAGTGGTTTTACTCTTAGAAGGCGCTACATGCTAACATTAATAAAAATACAGAATCCTGGCCCTAAGTGACCTACACACATTTCAAAGACGACATCTCATTTTCTGCCTAAAGTCAGTCAAGTGCAGTGAATTGAAAGAATAGATCCCCTAAGTCTTAAGCAAATATTTCTCATTAAACAAACTTAATTTTTAATGGAGATTTGAAGGTAAACAGTATACTATTCAGAGCAGTAATTATTACTGTTTAATTCAGGAGGCCTTCATCAGTACATCAACAAATCTGATTTCAGTCGAAATCTGAGAACTTATCACCTCTTGAGACTTAATCAGAGCCATCTTCAATCCAACTGAATCATTTAAGGACATTTGTAAAGGATTTTTCTTCATACAAATTTTACTGTCATTGCCTGAAACGATATTACTTAAAACACTGGGGACACTTAATACTTTTTAATTGTAGACATATAACCATGAGGCTCCTACTTCCCTGAAAGGGGAACTCTCCCCTCTCCAATCACTATACATGAAATATATACCCTCACTTATGTCCAGTGTAGACAATGTGAACAACTTATTGTGACACAACTCTACAGTAGTGCTCGTGAAGCAGGTAAATAAGGATAGGAAAGAAATTTGATATATGAGGTTATTTTCAAGGGGCATGGATCTTTCCATGCTTCAGCTACCCAGGAGGCTGAGAAAGATTGAAGTCCAGGGCCTTGAGCTGACGACACATCAAAATTAGAGAAGCACAAAAGTAAATTAAAACATTATGATAAGTTCACCCATGCATTCCACAGGAAAAAAATACCAGATACAATACAGAAATGCAGATGATTTCACTGTACCCAAGACACATCTCTCTACAAATCTTATTCCCAGAACTGACAACATAAACCTGTCCCCTTTTTCTTACAGGTTTGTTCAACCAACTTTAATAAAAAAAGAGCACTTACTGTGACTCAGTTACTGAACAGAAAATTGTAAGCCAAAATGTGACGGTTTTTCCATTACAACCTACAATTAGGTAATCTACAAAATTAATTTCCTTCACCTTTAACGAGGTTCTGTTATGTGATTTGGTGTGCATTATTGTGTGCATTAGTCATAGCCTGACTAAAGGGAAATACAGCATCAAATTTATTGTAACAGCAATTTTCCTTAAAGTATATTAACGCAGATGAATTGGCAGATCCCTAACACATGGCTTACACCTATCTTTTATACAATATTGCCCTCTATGGGAGCACAAGAAGTAACAGATTTGAAATAAGCATGCTGCTGTTCTTTTGTCTTATCAATTTTTTTTTAGTATAATATCTACTTTCTTAAAACGCTTTTCTTTTTAATATAAAAGCTTTATGCCATCAGGAAAATCAACCTATCACCCTCTCATCATTTAATCTATTTCTTTCGAGCCTACATTTCACATTGTAACAAATATATCTATTACTGGTATTTAGCTTTTATATGATAATTTCAGTTCACGGAGTCAATGCTCAAAGAGTATATGCCCTTCTGCCATGTTTTTTTAAAAAAAAAAAAAAAAAACCAAACCAAAATACACAAACCAAAATGCACACAATCCGGTAGTCACATCAGTGGTATAAATAGGCAAGCAACATTTTAAATATTATTTCTAAAGTGCCCAGAAGTCTTCAGAGAGCAAAGAGGCAACTCCACATCATTATAGATAGAAACAGATACTTTAAAATGTAACCTGTTGAGCATGAGTAGAGAAGGAATGACCATGATAAAGTATAATGGTTAAGTATCAAGAGCTTATTCACGTGGAGTGCGCTCACTCTTCATTATTCCATGTTTTTCTGTGACCGTTTTAATTAAGTCACCTTTATTTTCTTCCCATGAGAAAAATATATTTTTTAAAGGAATCTGAATCCAAAGATGATTGTTTGAAGAACGATGATCACTGTGCATTGTTCACACAGAAGTGTACCACGTCTTCCAAAAAAAACCATTCCTTCTGCTGCCCTCCTATTTTTTCAAGAGAGCAGTGCTGATAGCCTGTAAGTATTTCCTACCTCAAGAAAAATTAAACAATTGCATTTAGACATTAAAAGCATTGCTTTAGCTTATTAACTCTGTTCTCCTTACAGACATTGCAGAGAGACTTCACATTTCTAAAGAAAGTCAGCGCAGTGTAAATATAAATCATGATCTCAATTTCCTTTGTCAGACTACAATTTCTTGAAGTACATTAGCCTCCCTTTTGTTGAATCCAAGTTTGTGTGGGGTTTTTTTAATGTTGAGACACAGCATAGTTGCATCACTAAAAATAGACAGCAGTGGGAATAATTCCATTTCCCATTTTGGTGTGGTGTGTCATGTTTCATGGTTTGGGGTGGCTTTTGTAAAGTGGTGCAGTTCAGCATAGCACGTTGTGGCCCACGAGAGAAATGAAGAGACCACTCCTGGTGTACCAGCGTAAGCTAGAGCTTCTGCCAGACTGGAGAGGATGCCCAAATCCTGCTTTTGGAAGTTATGATACTGAAAGCGTTCCCATAATGAACAGCTAGCGGTTATTGCAACATAAAAACATTGGACCCAGAGTACTTACTTTACATACACAGTTAATACCACTGATGCTAACAGAGGTACTCATCTTAGGGAAACAAACATGTTCGCACACCTAAAGACAAACACCATTCCTTAAAACAAAAGACTGTACAACACATTCTGGAGACCTTTCAAGTGCATAACGTTCGTGTATCCAATAATCACTAGGAGAAAATAAATTTTCTTAAAAGAGGGATGACCAAGTCCCTCCAAGTACCATGGACCTGCCTCAGAGCGGTGGCAATTTGCAAAGGAGAAGGGCACAGAGGAGAGCAGAAACTGATTTACAAAAGCTTCATTCAACATCAAGATCTCCCACGCTAGCTGAAGCATTAGCAGAAGTAGCTCATAAGCATGAGGCCTTCTCGTATAGAATTAGATGAAGCAGAAAACAACTGATAATGGGATTATCCAAGATAAAAGAAATTTGCTAAGAAATGAAACAAAACACACTGTACAACAGGATCCATTTATTACAGTAATGCTAGAATACCAGTTTGAAAGTGGTTTAGTAATGGATTTTTTACTTTGAGGGGGTTTTAAAGTTTTAAATTAGGGTATATAAAAAGCTATGCTTGTGAGAGCTAACCTAGAAAAAAGTCATCCTTAGGATGTAATGGAAGCTCAATATCTAGATCGCAAGGACAGAAAAGTAAAAAGAGAAAGATAAATGCTCTTTGTAGTTTCTCCTTTGAAAATATCATTCCTGGTTTCACCTTTTATTCAGAAGTGGATTAGAGTATTTAAAGAGCCTCTGTAGACATGTTAAAGGGGACTCCCATTGGAGCTATGGTCTAATTAAGCTACTTTATGAATCATTCCACAGTTGAATAACTCAAAAAATTTTTTTAAAAAATCACTTAATACATTAAACCAAGAGTTCAAGCTTCTTAATTTTTAATAATCAAGGAAGAAATGCTTAGTTTTAAGATTTATATGCTATCACTTAATTTTAGGGATTATGTTCTTTGTGCTAATGGCTTTGCCAACACTTGGATTCCCCTTTATTAGAAGCCACCTTCCTCTAGGCATCTTACCAGCCCTACTGCAACTTCACTGTTTATACTGTTTGTTCTCTTGAGTGAGCTGTTAACCACTGGATCCTCAAAGAGTTTATCTGAAGTACTGACTTGCTGATTTATGCATCAGGAAAACAACATACTGCAGTGATACAACCCCATTACTCTCTCTTTACTTTGAAAGCCACCAAGGCTCAGACATGCAGCTGGCACATGATGACCAAATGTTGATATTACACAGAGATTATTGTTCTCATGGTCCCAAGTGTTGTGATAGAGCAGCAAGAATGAATTACCTCTTTCTTTCCCAAAATAATACCATAATTTGTCAGTTAATCGCTCCTTAAAATGCAAGGGGAGAGGAGAGAAGGATATATATTACTCCCCAACGGCCAAGTTACAGACCTTTCCTTCGAGCACATTCCGGTTTCCTCCCCGAGTTCTATTTTTTCCAAAAATAGCCCCACTAAGTTTGGACTGGGAGAAAGCAGAAAAGCTTAAAGGACCTCAGCAGAAGAGCGACGCAGCAGGGACCAGTCCCTCCGCACAAGCGGTGTTGCCTAATCTCTTGGGTTGGCTTCTTCCCTCGCTGGAGGCAGAGTGGAATTGGGCATTTTTTGCCTATTCCTTATTGCAGCACATACTCTGCAAGTCAAGGGGGATTCTTTGCATTTTATGGAAATCATAAATCAGTGCAAATCATGGTGGGTTGTCCGGAGATGATCAGCAGCTGGTAAACAGGTCTGCTAAAGTTCATGTTGGAGAAAAGAAGGGTACTACACACTCTTCCTGTAAGGAGCTCCTCAAGCTGCTGTAAAACAATGCTGTACAAAATGTGTTACCCATTAAAATAAGTCACTTCCCCAGCACGAACTCGAGTTGTGAGCGGGCACTGGAGAACAGCACCACAGCTGATGCACAAGGGGATGACGACACTTCTGCTCTTTGCAGTACTGGGGATGAGAAAAACTATATGATGATCTCTGATGAAGACATATGGGAGCACTACAAGAGTTTCTACATCAACAAAAGCCCATATTCGCGACAGTTTGCAATGCAGTGGAGGTAGCAGCGAGCTTTCCTGAGCGAGGCAGTGGGATGAATTGGACCTGCTTTTAGTCTAGTTTTTGTGAGGATTTACAAATATAGATTGACTTGCTTATCAGCAGGGAGGTCACAAGAACAGTGTTCATGAAAACAGACCAAATGAGAAACAGCTCCCGTACATTGCTAAGGCATTACAGGTGCAAACACAAATCACAAGGGGGCTGAGCAGAACATAAACCTTCTCTGGTGCTTCAGTCTCTCCCGCTGCATTAAAGTGTGGCCTGGGAAAAAGCTCTTCTCTTTCTAAGCTCCAGTCCTACCCCCTTTTACTTTTTCTTCAGGCCAAAGCTGAACCCGGGAAGGATTCTATAAGGAAAATTGTGGGAAAGAGCCCAAAAGGCTTTATGGATACAGAGAGACATGCTTCTCCCTCACACAACATGAACCCTTGTCTCAGTGTCACAGCGAGCTGATAACTCAGGAAGTGGTGACACAGATCAGACTGTGGCTTAAGCAGAACAAACTCACTTTTTTGCTCTGATAGTAACTTGATAACATTACTTAAAAGACTGGAATTTGTATTTTTATAGTTGAGTAAGCACTTAAGACATAAAATAGTAATGTAATTAGAGAGATGTGGAGCAGCTCTAATGCTAGATGTTAATGAATGTATGTTGGTTTAACAGATATTTCAACATTAGTTTACATCAACACACACTCTGAAACCAATACATCCGAAGCCTTACAGGAACAAAAACACACCAGGATATCAAAGTTATTTTACAAAGGAATAAAAGTTTAAGATTAAGGTCATTACAGAACTGGTATGCACTGAATTGCCTTTATCATTTGCAGAAGAAATGTGTCCAACCATAAATAGGGGAGGATAATAGAAGCTGAGTAGAAACTGTACAGCTGGAGAAAGTCAGCAGTCAGGGAATCTAGTTCATATTTTTTACATTTTTTTTTTATTTTGCTTGTAGGACTTTGCATCATTTTTGCTGCTGATGTTGTTTCAAATCAGTGCTTCATGTTTAAGTGGACTACTAGCAGCACATTCTCCACTGTCATCTGGGAAATAAGAATAACCTGTGACAAGGCAGGTACTTCCAGTAGAAGACATGAATGCCTTAACTGAGTTGTGATATGTGAAACTCTGCTCCAAGTGTATCTATATTTCATCCCTACATTTCTGAGTATATAAAACCTCTAACGCATTTTGAGTCAGAGCCAAAATATTCAGATCTAAAAACCTAACAACTTATTGAGACATCAAAAACCAAACAGACTTTTCTTAATGAAATATATGCTTAAGTACTCTTTAAAAAGCACATTCTGCTATGCCTTCATGTTTCTTGCACTTTTGATGTGAGTGTAATAAAGTTCTGCATACCTTGAGGACCTGCTAGAGAATTGGAGACTAATCTGTAACTCTTATAAGTTATCATTGTTCCTCTGAAATCAGTGGATGTTTTGACAATTTACACCAGCTGAGAAACTGCTCTATGTGTTTAATAAAAGACATGCTGTTGTTTAATTACGGGGGAGTTCATAAGAAGCCTCCACGGCTCAAGGAAAAGCTGGTCCTTTCAGCAATAGTCATTTTTTGTTCTTTTTAAAAGAACATTATGGACTTCAGTGACAAAAGCCATCTTTCTTTCATTAATGACCATAAAGGTGTCTTTAGCTGAAAGAGACAGTTATATGTATTGTAGTCAACTTAATTTTGAAGCATGGCCTTCAGGCTGCAAGGTAGTTTTTGAGAGGAGAAGTAGGGAGTACCTATTAAAGTGTCATCAGAGCACTGTAATAACAAGTGAGAAAACTGGGGGCAGTCAGAGAAAACCAAAGCTCGACATAGCAACAACAGAACATCAATCCAAACATGTCAGTGAAAGTTTTCAAATAGTCTAGAAGAGTGAACCAAGGAGATACCATATATTATACGTATTAATTTCTGAAAGTATTTGCTTGCTCTGTGTCATGTTTCTAAGCACAGAACTGCAGGAATTGTGTTTTTCTATCTCATAACGTGCTGTGAAGATAAATACATTAAAAACACATGGGCAGACATTGTAGTGATTGTATAGTACTTAGAATAGATAACTATGAGCATTAGAGTCTGGATTTAAGCATCTAAATAGGAGAAGGAAGCTGAATTTTCAGCAGTTGCCTTTAGTGTAAGGCAGATGTCCCTTTAAAAAAAAAGTTTGATTTAAAGTCTTGTTAATTTACACAGTGCTAAGCAGAGAGTCTATGTGAAAGCACTAGGTTTAGCAAAGTAAAGCATTTGTATGTCTTGTAATGTGTGTAAGCTCCAAGAAAATTTGAACAGAACAAAGCAACGCTTTCTTTCACTAGGGAGTTTGAAGTAAAAATAAAAAAAAAACCAAAACGCACCACACCAAAAAACCCCAATGAAAACCAAAAAAAACCCCGACAAATCCATCGTTATAAACCAAAAATCATGTTTCGGAAAGGTAATACTAGTTTTGGGCAAAGTACTGGCAGGTTTCATCTACAACTTTTGAATTACTGAGATAGGAGGGCTAGGCAGTTCCAACTGCCTACTTATACAGGAGAGAAAATAAATCACACAAGTATTAACTAATAGAGAATTTCCACCAGCTAATTCAAAATCTGTGCTGCAGGTAAGATCCAGAAAAACACACATCCTGTGGCAAGGATTTCAGCATAAATGTGGTACCTCATTAATATGCTGTTTTATTACTGGAACTTCCCTTCTTTTACTGTTGCTCTCCACCCATACTTGATTTCTGTTTCTTGCTGTCCTATTTTCTTTCTTGTACATTTTCCCCTAAAGCAGACCATGAGAATAATTTCATGATTGGAAGGACATTCTAGGGAACTCGGGTGCATTTGTGCCCGAGCAAGAAGAGTTCAATTCTTGCTACTACCCAGGAGAGAGAAGTGAAAATTCAAATTGTACTGTGTTTTCCCCAAAGGTTGGTGTGCTCTTTTTGTTACGTGAAGAGAGTCGGAGCAATTCTGCCAACCGATTTCCACACATTTCTAATAAGGGCAGACCCTGGCGTAGTAAGTCACCTGATCCTCCACTTAAAATGAATGGCTAACAAAGCAAACAGATATCGAGGCAGCATGAATCAACAGCCATGCTTCTTCATGTTGAATTCATCTAGCATGGCACGCTCTTAAGCCAAGGATTTAAGTTCAAAGAGCGACTTTAGCATCTGAATTAAGATACACTCTCAATGGTATGCGTAACCACTTGGCCGCTGGCCCACCCGGGGAACATTTGCAGCAGCGGCTTCAAAGGGGCAGACCGCTGCTCCCACCACATCTGGCGGCAGCCGAGAGCCATCCTGCAGCACACTCGCACCCCGCGGCCAAACCCTTCCGCTCACAGGGACGTCTCCAGTGCTTGAAGTACAGCTAGGAGTCAGGCATACGAGTAGAAAGAGGAACAAAACAACTGGACTACTTCTTTTCGCACCAATAAAAATTGGATGCTCTCGTTTTTTTTTTTTTTTTTTTTTGTGGTTTTCGACCAGTTGCACCAGAAGTCTTCCTTACGTTGGGAAGGGACTCTCTCGTTTGATTTGGAGGTTTCAGTTTACAGCCTGACTTAAGTTCTGGTGATCACACAGGATGCAAGGAGGCACCCACTCGCCACTCAGTTGCAGCGGGAACCCCACAGCCAACCTTCACAACAGTCTTTGGAAAACAAATCCCAAATCCAGAACCAGCCATAGGTGTAAGGCATTTTTAAAAGACCCCCAGGCGAGGGCTTTGTAATTAGAAGTTGCAGGAAATGACTCAGACATACTTTGAGTCCCCAGTTAGGAATATCTACCATCTTTGAAACTCGGATATTCACAGAGAGCAAATAGCTCTTCATGTAGAAGGTCCCAGCTGAAGGATGTAAATGGTAAACTGCATAGAACACCATTTATTTACACTATTTTGGAAACACGAAAGGTTGAGCTGACCCTCCTATGATTCAAATCTGAGTTTACAGCGTCATTCATCATCTCAGAATGGGTTTGTTCCAGTCTCCTTGAACAAAACTATTTTCTCCTCACATTTGCTGCACAGAATTGGCTGAATTTCAATTCCAAGGTGTATCGTACCAAGAACAGTTTTGGAGTGAAAGGTGTCAAGCTGGCAAAAATTGAAAATTAGATTGGTATAAAATCTAATTTTTTTTAATATAGATAGAAAGTGTTTAGTTTTTCCTCTGTAATATAATTTAAAGTCGCATAACAATCATGTTTCTTGGCTATGGAGGTAGGTTTCATCTCTAGCTGGATGAGATAAAGGATTTTAATAAGAAATTATGCAACAAACAGGTGGAATTTGTGTCGCATACAGTGGGAAAATACTTTGCACCTCTGAGGGCCACGTGTTTGCTGATATCCACCCAGAGGAGGTGGCAGGGAGACCATCTATAACCAACTTGCTGGGCGACCTCTGCTTGATTTTGGTCATGCATTAAAAACCACCTTTTGTTGTACCAGGTGATCTTATCAGTGACCTAACAAGAGTAGGAACCGAAAGTCTTCTAGTATTGCGATTTTCTTGAGCCTCCTTTAGCATTTGGGGATGGTGTGGGGGGCTGGGGGCTCAAGCATTCCCCTACCAGAAAATGACTCTTTCAACTTTTCCTTTTTCCCAGGCTTTCAGTTGCAGACTCCAGGTGTAAAAATCAGAAGCTGGAAGTGGCATTTTCCTCCCTCATTTTGGGCAGGCGGGCAGGAGGGGAGGTGGTCCAACTGCACAATGACAGATTATGCAAATCCTCCCGGAGCATCTAATCAATCACAGCGGTGGGAGAGGAATGCAGCTCATCTCCGAATTTGCCTCCGTCGCCGCGTCCTCGCGTAAAGCATTCCCCCCTCAGTTGGAATGACATCAGAGCAGCTCCGAGTCCTTGAAAGTCTGGGGGTTGATTAGCTGGAGGAATTGGCCGCTTCTGCCAATCACCACCCTGCAAAGCCGCCTCGATACTCTTGTAGATATGAGGGAGAGGGAGGCTGACTACAGCAAACGGGAGGCACAGCGGCAGCACCGGCAGTAGTAACGGGAGCAGCTGGTATTTGGGTGATTAAATAGTTCTCGCAGCCTTTTTGCTGTAGCCTGGTTGCTCCCCGATGTAATCCCCATGTCCAAGAAGGAAGCTGCATTTTTAACGGTGTGCTGAACAGAGGTTTGAATCATTCCAGCTGGCTGCTTGTTTTGAAAAGGACAGTCTGTATATAAATGAGATGTGACTGTGCCGGTAGAGTTCAGTTACTGGGGCTGGAGCAAGAGGAACCTTCCCGGGATGCCGCTCAGACAGCTGCTATCAATTGAAAACTCTCCCTAGTTTACCTGGAGCCATGTGAAGAGATTTGAATAGCAGATGTCTCTTCCCTGCACGCTAGGAAGAGAAATTCTTCTCTAGGTAAGCTATTGTTCGGCTTCTGCACATATTGCTACGTTAACCTATACTTCTGGGTATATATTCATAGGACTATATAGACAGTGCCTGTACTCAGAGACAAGAAAACAGTTCCTGAGCAGGTATAAATATCCACACGGCGTGTAAAATGGTTTGCCTAAAACCTAATTATGTATAGTAAGTACTTCAGAAAGCTGCCTAGAGCCTGGCATTCAAAGGATTATTTGAAAGTTTGAGATAGTCTTTGCCATGTTTGCATGCAAGTGCCCTCGATGTATAGGGATGTGCACCCTCCGAGGGGAAACAGTTGTCTGACTAAATATATGAAAGACCACACAAGTTAGAGCAAGTTATGTGAGGAAAAAAGAGGATAAGGTTGCAATTCTTTAGTCTACCCCATATACTTTGCTTTTATTTGCTACCATCTAGCAAAGTTAAGCAACACTAGCGTATCAAAATGACAATGTGAAAGCTTTCCATGGATATATAGTAAACATGCATGATTTAAAATAAGAGTAATTATACTGTGAGGCAGCCAAGACCCACAGATCTGCTCTCTTCCAGTGGTTTAATATCCAAATAACATCAGTCAGCAACATTTTTTTTTTTTTTTTTTAAAAACAGCACAATCATTCATAGTATGGAAGGAAGGATTGTTTCAGGTAGTAAGAGGTAAACTGAAGAAGTCAGTGTTTGCTCTTCAGATGACTACAGAGTCAGAGCACAGCGGCAGCTCAGCGTTTTTATCTTACAGCTGACACACCGGCTCCAAGTCATTGCTGCTGGGGATAAACACTCAAAGGAGAAATGTTTAGAGGTGAATAAGTCTCCTCCTACAAACCCTACACTAATGGAATCACACTTATATACAAACACCACACTAATGGAATCACACACACATACAAACACCACACTCATTAAGTTCTCTTTTCCCCAGGGAATTTACCATATCATTTTTTACTAACTTCTGCAGCTCTTAATCACATTGATTGGACCCTCTGTCCCTGTGAATAAACGCTGCAGAATCTGGCCTACCCCATGTAGCAGGTTATTCTGCTTTTTCTACCTCTGAATGTTATCAGAGCAAAAGATAAAAAGAGAAATAAGTCATTTTCACCCTGTTTCTTCAGTAGTTTTTAGTTATGATCCTCCTGCTATAAGATGTTCAGCTTGTGGAAGACTAGCAGAATCTCCTTGTTCGTAAAGTTGAAATAGTTGGCAATGTTGCCAGGTGCTTCCCTGTCTCACCCCATCATGTCTGTATACTTTCATCTTGCACATTTTACCATCAGCCAAGCTGCGCTGTCTGACTTGCTTTCTGAAATGCTGCTCTAAAGGAGGGAAGGGGGAGGAAAATGCCAAGTTGCATTTAACTAAGGAAATTCTTGGCTTCCAGTTTTCTTCTGAATCTTATCAATTCAAATAAAATGATCTGCTCAATTAGATTAGATGTTCCTAATGGCATTGCTCTGCGAAGAAGTTTAGGATTGTGTATTAGTTTTTGTGCCATTTCCTCAGAACATGGCCATTTTTTTGATTCATAATAAATGCCTAATGCCTGAAAGCTTCAGAAATGAAAGCAGGAGTATCTTAATGTCTTGTTGACACCACTGTTTTCTGTGAGGCTGGAGAAATACTCCTCTAACTTTCATTTTATTAGAGTAAATCAAATCCAAAGGGTTAGATTTAAGCACAGAGCAGGATGCTTGAGTGACTGACCACTTGTGCGTGCGCACACACACACACATATATATATGCCCCCACATATACTTCCATTTCAGTCTGAACACCCTGTTAACTCACACTGTAAAATTCTGGAAGTCCTATTAAAACTTTATGGATGTTTAGAGGTTGTGATATCTGCTATATTGCTCTTTGTAATGGCACTGATCAAACTTAGCTGATGTGGCAGCATGCAGGGAATCATGAGCTTCTCTAGAGTTCAGCTATCATTCAGTATGAGTGGGAGAAAAATATGTTAATAGTAAAGATTTTTTTTTTTTTTTTGAAGGTTTACAGTACAGGAATTATCCCAGAGGTATAATGAAATACTTTAAGGAAAACACGGCCACATATTGCAAACCCAGGGCAATACTGATCAAAGAAAATGCTGATGAGTTACTAGTAGTTGTGACTATGAGTTTTCAGTTAAATAAACAAAAAATTACATTTAACCATGTGCCACCAGAAAAAGATTGATTTCTCATTTTATTTTTCTACAAGCAATAAAGGAAAGAATGTAATCATCTCTTGCCAAAAAAAGAAGAGATCATTTCTGTTCCAAACCTTTCTGATTTAGCCCACAAACAATTTTGATTTGACTGCCTCTATGACCATAGGGCTGGCTGAGCTTCAGCTGCACGTATACAGTGATGTTTGCTTCCATCAAGCATTTCCTTTGCAAAGCTTTCATAACGCTTAGGTGCATCCAAGAAACTGCTTTCCATACCTGCAAAGTGGGCTTTTCTGAACAAAGCAAACCCTGGGCTAAGAGCAGCAAAGCATTTCAAGCTAGGGCCTGGGTGGCTGAAGGAAAGGATAACTCAGAATTGTGCAGAAAGCTGCAATTTCCCCAGCCTGTGCAGTCATTTCAGGAACAGGGCACTGAGCTTAAGATGAGCCAAGGGCTCTCCACACTTTCCCAGGTGAGGGGAGCCTGGGTTTGAAACCATTTGCAAGGATTAAAGAGTACAGTGTAAGGTGGCAGTTTAGCAGATCCCTTATTCTCAGGTCTGGGATGCAGTTGAGGACCACTAGAGCAGGTTGAAGGGTCGGACTATGGGAGAAAGAGGGTCTTTGTGCTGGAAATTGCTTGGAGCATTAAGTTAAAGTGTCCTGTCTCACATTTTGAGAAAGGCTGAAGAATGCTTATATCACAGCAACAAGTCTACTTCTCCTATTGAGATGTTAAAGCAATGGCCCTCATGAAGTGTAAGCCACCCAGAAGAGTGCTAGATACAAATACAGAATTTGTTTTCCATCTATGTCAACATTTAAATTAGAAAAATTGTTTGAGCTATAAAAAAAGCCAAAATCAGGTGCTGGAATAAAATGAAAACTATGCATGTCAATCCAAAACTTTTATTGCAACTACTATCATAATAATTACAATGAAATCACAGATTCTTCTGAAATTAACAGTTGCTATAGAAAACTAATAATGTTTTGCCTAAACAGTAATATCACCAGAATCACATGGCAACAGCACAACAATGTAGAAACCATGTCAGTATTCGATGAAGAAAACACATTGGCACCAGAAGTAATGTATTGTGATGAGATGATTTAAACTCAATTCTGAAAGGGACAGAGAAGTATTTAAACCTACTTCCTTCCCTCTGGCTACAGGAAGGGTCAACAACTGCTTTCCCCAAGTGCAGGCAAGCGGAGCAAATTAATCCTCCCTCCTCTGCTGTAAGGATAGGTTTTTCAGAGCCAGAGCAAATACAGAAGTAGAAGCCAGGGCAGGGTGGGCTTCTTTCGTGAGAAAAGCAGCAAAAAGAAAGGGGTTCTCTCTTCTTCCTTGGAAGCTGACAAAATAAGAGCTGTACTTGGCTTACTTAGCTTGGCCAAGGGAAAACCTGCTGAATCTCTGGTTTGCTTTTCACGACCTAAGGAAGTCTTTGTTTTCCCTGCTTCTTCATGCCACATGGAGGCTACCATGCAAGTTTCTTTCCTCTCCCAAAACATGCCAAGATGAGGTATTCCGTAGCACAGCCCCAAAACAGACAGCATAACACAGACAGCAGTTTAAAATCTGTACACATATAGCTGCCGATGCATTTGTCCCAGACCACGGTATAGCCAAACTTACAGAGTGCGTGCTTTTGCACCCAAGGCTGCCGTTGCAGAATTTCTGCTAGGACAATCTCGTAACTTCAGAGTTAGCCCTCACGCAGAGAGGAGCATCTGCCATCCTGCCACGGCCCGCGAGAGCACTGAGAAATGCACGTACGGCTAATGCTCAGGGCTGATGCATCTACAGCTATAGAGTTTTACTAATGGCTGGGTTTTAATCTCCCATAGGTATATATCATTAATAGACATACAGCAGACAGAATAATGTGAACGGGCTCTTCCTTGAGCAGAACTGTGCACAAAACATATCCTCCTGAAGGACTATCCACAGCTACTTATTTCAACCCGCACTCTGCCAGGCTTCCACTGAAAGGATTGCATTTAGCTTTTAGTGTATAAATAAGTGTTCTGATAAATAATTAATAGTAGCTGCTGGCCATAAAAGAGGCGACTGTTTGGAAAGTTAGAACAGTCTGTCACGAAATATGCACCCACCTCTATGTTCCAGTTTCAGGGGATGTTTTATCCAACATCCTTTCCTTTTGCATGGGACCCTATTTTCCAAGGAGAAGGCCAGAGCTCGAGTTCCAGAGCCTCAGGGTATTCTTTGAATTTTTTCTCTCTCACCGGGATATTTATCACCCCCTATCACCTCCCACCAGAGGGGAGGGCAGGTGGTCAGTGAAATTTCTGGAAATGAGAGGAAAATGCAGTAGTGTCGAGGCTTCTGGGTAAGATATAGAAGTTACACTTACTGGTCATTTTTGATTTTGAAGCTCTCACAGCTTTTTTTTTTTTTTTTTAATTTAAACAAAAGCAGGACCATCTGCCTTGATACTGTTGCCAGACTACCTGCACTCTACCTACCTAAATAGCTGGTAAAATGGACTAGGGCATTTTTATTCATTGAGTTCATTTATTCACTAGTCAGTAGACTGTATTTGTTGTGCCATTTTAAATGGTTTCACTATTTTACCCCCATACGATTGCACTGTTAAGGGTGGAACCATGCATGCACAGGTAGTGTGCAATCCCTTCCTGCACAAGGCACTGTACAAGCCAGTAAATAATGTTAGCAACTGAGGGTCCAGGTTTGTTTTGAGTTGATAGAGCGACCATTCCTCCTTCTTAAGGTCTGTCTCATTACTATCTGAAAAGCAGTCATACTGGAACCTCGCCTTCTAACACAACATCAACAGAGTCTTGTTTCCCCATACCTTGCTATTTCTAAATTACCTGCAGGAGTGCATGTTACTGTAATTTGTACCTGAAAAATCACAATTAAAGATCAAGAAACCTCTGTGGCATGTACGGTCTGCACGACAAGCAAAGCAAGAAGTGCATGCCTCAAAACACTTGACACTCTCAGTCTCCCATAAGACTAACTCTTCATCAGCTTTGGAGCAAGCTCCACGTGCCAGCATGAATCAGCAGCAGTCATTCTGCACATTCAGATTTTTAACTAAAGTACCTCCGATGGCTTTATCCACCATGGAAAATGTTTACATTCAGGCAGAAAATTAAATATCTGTGTATATATTGCCTAAAACAGATCTTTATGGATTACAGTGTAACATTGTGCCAACTAACGAGACATCATTTTGTTGGCTTGTAAACCGCTGCCATAAACCAGAAAGCCAGGCTGGATTTCCTCTTCCGAGATGCATTCCGGAGATGCATATTGGAAAACACAGCATAGTTGGGCACCCCATCCACAATCCAACTAATTCCAGCCTGGTGCAGGCACAGTATGTACAAAAAGATTTTGACAACCGGTTAGATTTTTTTTTTTTTATTCCATACCCCTGCCCTTCCAAAAATAAGTTAATGTCTCAGTAGTTCAATAAGTAGAGATTTTTCATGAAAACAACAAGTTAAACAAAGCCTCGTTATTCAACCACATAGCTCTAATAGTATTCGTTCTAGTTCCAGTCTCTGAGCTTAGCGTGACTCAACAAAAAAAGAAAAATCCCTTGAATTCCCAAGTAGGACCCTTATCCTACTAGCGGCATTTCTAAATTGAAGTTTATCTAGACAAAACAAAGAATAGATCTTTTGAAAAGAAATATCTGTTTATATTTTGAGCCAAAAGAGAAACAGTATCTATAGGTCACAGATGACACACCAGAAATCTCAAAAGAGGTCTTTCACTTGACTGACAAAGTGGCTTCTCTCAGAGAAATCCCATAAAACAGTGGCAGAAAAACACAAAGAAATTTAACCAGGGTATGAAGAATAAGAAGGAAAAGGAAGCAAGCACTGCAAATACATTTGACTGCACACGGAAGTATGAATTTTGCCCTGGCTTTCTTAAATGCACTGTTTGCAATATCCATGCTATATACGTTTGAACCAACAATGAATCATCTTAGAACATTTTACAGCTAATGCCCATGTAAAGGCAGAAAAGGGTATTATTCCCACAATGCAGACAGGAAACTGAAGTACTGGGGGAAAAAAAAAAACAAACCCAAAACTCAGTGGCCTCCAGAGGGCAATACATGACGTTGCTGGCAGAGAGAGACAGAACTCAGTTTCAGCTCCCTGCTTTATCCTCTCACCACTAGGCATTTTTCCTACCAACAATAGGCAACAATACCCATCCAATCATTTCAAGATGAAACTTCCTTGGACTATCTTGTCTGCTTGCCAATGTCTGAAATACTTAAATACATTAAAGTGAGATATAGTCTGTTGGGTATTGTGGTATTTTTAGCACACGATGAAGTTTGTCTGTCTAGATTAGTTGTATCGAAAACAGTAATATGTGCAGCCATAACTGGTTGCCACAAAAAACCTAATCTTTCCAGTTTTAAAGAACCGGTAGTAAGACCCAGAATTTTCTGAAGGACTGCCTGGAACCTGGTCTAGGACTAAGACTCTAACTTAAGCAACTTAAATATATATAGAAGAGACAGGAGAAACATTATAAACTTAACTTCCTGCCCCCAAAGTGTCATGTAATAAAGCAGTGATAAATGCAAGTATTTTACGAGCAAGGTGGAAGTGACTGTTTGAATTTTCCTCTTCAGAACAATGCCATTTGGAAATCCAAGAAGCACACACACACACGCGTGAAGAAAAGAGGCGTGTGGAGGGTCACCCTGTCTTCATTCACTCTGCTCGCCTTACTTTGCTTGAAAGCCATTACCACTATTTGCTGGCTAAGCCCTGCCAGGTTGTCACCAGCGCTGATGACTTAGATGATGCTCTAGCCCCCACACCTGCTCTGATCAGAGGTTGCTGGGACCAAACTCACTCACTATGTATTCTACCCATTTTTTTACCAAATCCTTTCAATGATTAAAAAAAAAAAACCTTCAGCCAACGAGGACAAAGATGGGCAGAGGGGACTCTAGTAGAATTTACTTAAAAAATAATACAGGGAAGCTGTTATAATGAGAGTTAATGTACCTGGAGCTTGAAAGCAGTCTCTGGCTGGCTGGAACCTGGCTTGAGTAAACTCAGAATAAACCTCTGTTTAAATTTCATGTGGTAAACGTGCTGCTCTAAGGATTTAGGTACAAAGTCTTTGTTATCTGTGTTTAAATAGATTTTCTTTTCAGTAGTAATAGATCATTACTATGTGACAGCAGTAGTCTCTCTGAAATAAGTTAGTGGCCTCCTTTTAATTCCTAACACAGATGTGACCACATCAGACTTTCTCACAACTAGTCCCTGTGACAGGATACAGACACCACAAAACATGTTATTCAGTGAAATATGTTGTCATTGATATAAGGGTGGAAACATTTTAATTATCTTGTATGGTGGCAAACATTTTTAGGTCCCATAAAAGCAATAGGAAAACAGAAAGTGTAGGAAACCATTAACTATTAAAAAAAAAAAAGTATAAAGACCAAAGAGTTTAGCTTCCAATAAGCTATTCCAGAGCCTGTGACTATGTCTTAGAGGCAAAGGGCCTCTTCATTAAAAAGGGAGTTTTTAAACTTTTTTGTGCAAGAAACATTCAAAAAGTAAAGTTTCAATAGCTATCCAGCAAATCTGTAATCCTTGGTAAATTTTCAAAATGGATACAGAAAATCTGCAGTTATTTAGGTGTTAATAAACCTATAAAAAGATTTTTTTTTTTTTATGCCTTAGCTTTTATATATGACTATTGCATTGATAGACTTTAAGGAGTTCTAGTTAGGCAGCCATTATATTGCACAAATGTTGTCTCTCAACTGAATTCACGACACAAATCATTCTATTGAAACTGGATAGCTAATTGACAGCCTTATAAAAGTAGAAAACAGTAACGGAATAGATGGACTGTAATAAACTATCTGATACAGCATCTCACAAAAGTTTTATTTGAAAAGTTAAATGAATTCAAATTGGCTTCCATTGAAGCATTAAACTATGAATTGAAAAGTGATGAAGAGCCATTAACCAAGCACGATCAGAAGATTTGTTGCATCAGGTCAGGAGGAATGTTTTGCAGGCTGCCCCAGGAAAACCTGTGAAGCCTGTTTTTATTCAAAAGGACTGGGGCAATCATAGGATGTTCATTACACCTGTACTCTCCAGTAATCCCACTGGGAAAGCAAAGCATCAACCTCAAGGACTCAATTCTGTAGGTCACACACAACTTTGTACCACGGGAATCTCTACTGTGTTTTCAGCCACAACTTTCCACCATGACATTTTGGCTCTGTCATCATGGCTTAAGCAGTAAGCTTCTGACATTCGGATCATGTCTCAAAACCTTCTTTTCATCCTTGGTAGTTCAGTTACTCTTCTACAGATGTCATGAAGGTTGGAAGGACACCTATCTGTTGAAGGGCATTATACAAGAGTAAGTGGCTATTGCTTCCAGTTCGGCCATGGGTCTGCCAAATGACCTTGGAAAAGTCAGGCCTGTACCCAAGAATAATGCTATTTAGCTTGTTTGAATTTTTGGTGAGTTACTGGTGAAAAGTAATAGATCTTATTACCATCACTCAGGCAAGATGGATACATTTATTGGAAATGGCATTGAGAAGATTTTTTTCTTCTTTTTTTTTTTTATGTCTGGCCACAAAGCTAAGATGTTTTGCCTGATGACATCAAAATATTGTGTATATTTTGGTATATTTTGATAAAGTGATCTATTTTGATATCACTATGCAACTTTTTTGCCACATATGGAGCTGCACAAAAGGTGAATGTGGTCATTGAAACCTACCCGTTGTGATGGTGACTAGAGCCACTCTGTCAAGAAACAGGGCACACACACACACACATATAAGTTCTCTCTTCATGCATAGTCCTCCTAAAACTATACTTAAATTATTACTGATTTCTAGGAGCTTCCACACCTGACACTCAAGAAAAACCAGTAGTCAGTGATTTCTGAGAAAATATTACAACTACTTATGTTCAAAAAACCTGACATGTTAAAGACTCATAAATTGTGACAATTGGAAGAAATGTCACTGAAACATCATGGATGGGATATTTATGTGCATTTCTGTGCGGTCCAAATGACCATGGGACTGTTAGAAGTTAATGGGTCAGAAGAAAGAAGCGTTGAGGCTGAATATCAGGCAACATTCACCAGAAGCGTAGTCTGGTTAAGTCTTAGAATAAATTTCTACTAGGAGTTAAGCAACGTGAAGTGTTACATATGGGCTGGAGAATCAAAGAAGACAACAATTCTGTGAGGGAGGATTTGCAGAAAGAACAATACCTTCCTTCTAGTCTCATTAGTTCACATTTGTAAAAGCGTCCCACCGATTCATATAGAGTATCTTTGTGGGGGGTCTCATTAGCAGAGGTTATAGTTACCTGTCTAAAAGCATCAATAAGAAAAAAAAAAACCCACTTGGTGAGTCAGCAACTTGAGATCACATATGAATTAATGAGAACAAAATATGTCCGCTTACATGCTGGTAAGACAGCCCATCTATCTTATGTGTTCAAGAAAGTGGGACTTGTGGCAAGTCAGTGGCGGTTATCTGCACATCTTTGGAAGTATTAGAGAACTAGAAATAATTAATACAAGGCTTTCTCTAATCACGATTCCCCTACTCAGTCAAAAGACGAGTAAAACACTGAAAATAAAGAAAACCACTGCATTAGTATGCTTCAAATCACACTTGACAATACTATGATAGCTATGATAAAAACAGATCAACTTTGGTGGTCTTGGAGTGAGACGAACTGCTAGCTTGGCATTAATCTGTCTGCAGCGATCAAATGTTATCAGTTTATCAGGACCAAAGAGTTTATGGACTTCCTAAGCACCACGTTTCCCAGCTGTCTTATATACATAGTAAGAGGTAGGAGGGTGCGCATATGTGTACACATGCATGAGAATATCTGTATGTGTAAAATCTATCTCCAAATGTGTCTTTAGCCGCCTCTCCACCAGGCATGTTTTTTCTTCAAAGTTCCAGGTTCTGAAATAATCTGGAAAAGTTTAAAGCCAAAGAAAGATAGAAGTCTAAAGGGTCAAATAGCTAGCTCCCAAGTATTGTTTCGTGCATAAGATTGTGCCAGCTTTCATTGAGTGCGCAAGTTGAGGTATTTCAAATACTTTGCTTTATATTCATTGATTACAGACTTCAACCTCTGGCATCATTTAGCCACACAAGATTGTATGTCCACTATAGACTGATCAAATTGCTGAAAAATCAGTGTTTTAACTTACAGATGACTATGCATTGAAAGCAAACAAAAGAGGTGAAGGTGCTGAGCAGCCTCTGCAACTCAGAAATTATATGAAAGAGTTAGGACAAAGTTAGAAGACCTGCAACAGCTTTTACCAGCTGAGAAGCTGTTGTTGTCCTAGGTAAGAGTTTTCTAAAACCTTGTGGTAAGCTACGAGCAGCTGGCATCAACACCCCTCACGAGCAAAGCCGCAGTTATAAACGCAAAACACATTGCAGCTTTGTTAAGCTTGAAAAAGAAAAAAAGTTACTTTCAAGAAGCATCCAAGTTTCATGAGCTCAGTAAAAGAAGTCTCTTGGAAACTTTTCTGAGGAAAAAAAGCTGGTTTTTCCTCTGCAGTGAATAGAAACCCTGAACTTTTGCTAATGGTCAACAGGAGTCATTTTTCACTTTGTTTGCTTGTTTCTGTATTGAATGAGCAGTCATATGTAAGGAGTAGCAAGCAGGTATCATGGATCATAGGGCTGCTAATAAATGGCAGGAGTCATACAAGCTTAGAAAGAAAGGAAAAGAGGAAAGAGTTTACATTAATTTTTTAGCCTAAAGGGAACTTTTATATATAGAAAATAAAGACATTCTGACTTCTGATTTATGCTGGAATAAGATGAGAGGAAACCTCTGGCCTGCCTCCAGATGAATTACCCGTAGAGCGTTCCATGCAGCCGTGCACTCTGGTGCAGACAAGAGACTAGAAATGACCGTACTGTGGTGATACGAGTGCCCTGCTCCTCTATCAGCGCTGTCATCGGCAACACGCTCTTAACCTGCTGCAGATGTGAAGTCTGCTCGCTCGATCCATAGGGTGGATAAAAACAACTCTTTCCTTAACATCAATATCGCTGCTTTCCATAAGCTGAACTAGATCAGAGATCCTTAGGCTACCTACAAGGAAAGGAGAAGAGCTTACAAACAGCCCTGTGAGTGCTCGCCCTGCCCTTCGGTCAGGCCAGCAGCCCACGCACCAAGTGCTCACCACTGACCTCCTGCCAGAGCCAAACTGCTCACTTATCACCCATTTCTCCTGATGGATGATGGAAGGCAGCAACTCTCACTCTTAATGGAGTTTTTCCTATTTATCCAGGTGATAACTTCATTATTTCAGCTATCCCTCATTAGCAATTAACAGCTACCTTTGCTGTAATATGTAACTGCCTTCTGCAATGTCTGTATTCCCCCCCCCCCCCGCTGCCTTGTTTTTCTCGTGTTCCCCCCCCCCCCCGCTGATTAGTTGCACCTAATTTGGTCAAGATGTTTGTTAAATCACTAAGCCCTGTGAGAAGGTATGTGTATAGGAACTGGACCATGAGAGAATCAGCTTTAATTCCTGATGCAATGTTAACACATGGTATTAATAAGAGGCTGTTTCTCTTCTCTATCGTGCTATCAGTTTTAAATAGTTGAGTCCTAATCTCCCAATCAATCATCTTCAAAATCAGTATGCTTTAATCATCAATCCATTTTTACGGGGAAGCGGGAAGTACTATTTAACAAGGAGGCAGCAATTTTTAAACCTCTGTTTCTCTTTGGCTGCCTGAATTAAAGAAAAATTACAGTTCCTGCAGACGGCATCACAACAGAGTTATATTGTAGAGTTCTGCTCTTTCTGGGGAAAGGCCCCATGTCTAGGAAGTCAGCTAAATGCAAGATTGAAGATCTACTGAAGGACCAACTCTGGACAAATGTAACCTTGATTCCTTGATTGAGCGTACCCAGCTTTGGGCTTTACCCCTGAAGCATCAATGAATGCTGACCAGTGACCATAGGAACACAGGACCTCAAACACCGGTTTCTAAAACGAAACTACATTAGTAATGCTAATTATGAAATATGGCCTATTTTCATGTTTTTCAAATTAATATAGCACAGAAATACTCCAAAGATATTTGAATTTCTGAGCAAATATAAAGCTGTTGAACTTTAAGGAGGAGAGTTTCAAAGGCACAAATGGCACTTAACTTCCAATTATGCCTTGGAAAGTGTCCCGCTAATGGCTAATATAGCTGATTTATTTTCATAAACTTTAATTACTTTGCACTTTTTTTTACT
>NW_009195906.1:60793-66361 GCF_000690835.1 Fulmarus glacialis | reverse complement strand
AAACAGAATGCGCAAACTAAAAAGATCTGCTCCAATGCCAGTTTCCATATGCAAGTTTAAATTCCTTATCAATTCTAATATTCAGACATCTAGATAAGTGTGAATACTTGCACTTGTCATAACATCCACATACTACAGATGCACTAGTTTACATTAAATCTGATTACTAATATTTTAACTGGAAGAGATTTTACCAATGTTATTTGCATCAAATAATTGGGGGTGAAGACCATATTTTTGTTTTGGCTGGTATAAAGTCAGGGGCTTCTCATATTTTCGTAACACAAGCAGTAGTAGCAACAAAGATCTGGCTCATGAAGCGTATTATTTTGACAGCTTGCAGTACCAGTACCCGGGAGATCCAGCAGGACAGAAAAGTGAGGAAAAAACTGCAATTTTAGGTCTCCTCGCATGCTATTCTCTTGTGCTACAGGTGTAGGCTGAAACATTAGGTAAGCATTCAGGGTGATTTAGTGGCAGATTTCTTCGAGACGAAATCCTGTTTTTTATCTATTTTTAATCATAAGAGTCTTAATTAAGGTGTTTTTACCTGGCCCTGAGGATTTCCGAGACCCTTCTGGAAATAGCCTGCCTGCAGCCAGGGCTGTCTGCTCCAAGTCGAGGTGAGAGCAGGTGCTGCTTGCTAAAAAGCAAGAAAATATTGCCCTCTAGTGCTGAAAGCAAGCAGAGGATGCAGAGTCCGAGAGGGGTTTTTAATTATTATTTCCAAGATACCTGCTTATCTCATGCTAACAAAACTAAGGCTTGTTGCAATTAGCTGGTTTGTGGGCAGATTACCCACCCAGCGAGGCTGCCCTTCCCATGGAGAGCAATTCTCCTGATCCGATAAACCCTCAGAGTCTGATGAGTGACTCATCAACGTCACCAAAACTGGAACACGGCCCCACAGAGGACGCTTCACTTGATCCTGTTTTATCTTTTGATAAAATCTTAATTGGAAGTTTAATCGGAAGCGAGATCCCGGCAAGCAGACAGAACTGCAGAACAAGGGAAGCACCAAAGGGGGGTGAACACCCTTACAATTATCAAGATTTTAACTTCCTAGTGATTGCTGCGATTTCTTTTTTATTTCTTGTCTCATACATAAGACATTACTAAACACAGAACATTTTTCCTCATTTCTGTTCACTTCTGTCCGTGGATAAACTACCCACCTGGCTCACCTTTTGGCCAATTGCTGTGTGACACACGCAGGGTCACTGATGGAGTAGCCCACAATACAGGGGTACGAATGTCCTAGCAAGCTTCCAACTGAGAAAGGTGAAGCAGATAAAAACCTGAACCTGGCAAAGTCACAAATGGCCTCGGCAAACAACTCCCTCTCTCTAAATTGCAAAAGCAGCAACAAGCCTCTCATGAGCAAGTAGACCAATTAATACACAATTACTTCAGCATTCTGTTCATTGCTTGATAAGCTCCAAAAAGCAGTAGAGTACTCTAATAATAGGAGAGTGGTATATGAGGCATTTAAAGCAAAACTAAAACTTTTCACTTGCTTTTTTAAGATCCTGAACTGACACAACCAAGAGGTTCCTTAGAACTGTCTATCAGAGTCATAAAATACACTGCGAGACAAATTTCTTCAATACCTTTCTTACAAGCATTTTCCAGTTTTAGGTGTAAAGCTTAAGATGAATGAATAGTCTTCAGAATGAAACTCAAAAGTGTAATCTGAGTTAATGGAGGAGGACACATCCACTGACAAGTGTCTGCCTGGAAAGAGTCTTTCTTCCTTGCAGTTCAAAAATCATCCGTTGTTTACAGTCTCATATTGTTCCAATAGGTAAACAACATAAATAATTCAGAAAGATGTTAATTCCTATTTAAACCCATAGAGCAGCATGGGCTATTTAGTTAGTTAGTTTTAATTGCCTCTGAGTCATATGGTTTATTGTTACCCATGGTAATTTTTCATGAATTCAGGTAGAACTACCAGGAATTGCACAAGGGCTACAGAGCTGGCCGGGCAGTCAGGTTTAAGCACCTCGGACTTCAGCTATACAGCACAGCAGGGACAGTCCCAGTCCTTTAACTGGAGGTGTCGTGGCCCAGGGCCCACACCTACGTGCCCACCCAGCACTTGGAAAACCCACACACAATCTTCGTCATTCCGGACAGTCCTTAAACGGACTGTAAAGTACTGATCACTCCAGGTACAGAATGGAAACTGGAAAGAAAAGTCCTACAAATCTTTCCTCAAAGTCCTCTGGTGTCTTTCACTTCAGTTTCATTAGTTGCACAGTCCAACGCAGAATTTGTTCCCTTTTTCAAAATATTTATGTAGTTTGAGTTTCACATGGAACATGGCCCAATATTTAACAACCATTTACTTTGTCCTAATTTTGTCCTACAATCTTCAGTCATTCCCTTTTGCAATAGGAATGAACCATTTTAGATAAGAAATGCCCATAAATGAAGAGATACATGTCCTCAAAAAGTTATGTTTAGACTTTATTTTTATACCCTAAGAATATGGGAGAGCTGTTTAATGCAGCTTATCTTAATACATCAAGAAAGCAAGTGACACGAAGCGCTCCTTGAACTGTTCATAAACTTCCCTCTTAACTCAGATTACCAGTATCAATCACCATCTTTATTAGTGTGTGGTTTTAATTGCTTTATGGATTTTATTTTATTTACTCTTCTTTTACTTCTTGTTGCAGATAATGTTAAGAGTCCTCTTCATTGATTATTGGCAGCTGCTGCATTCTGAGAAAACCTCTTTCAATTTAGCTTTCCGGATCCTTTGACTTCCCACTCCAACAGCTTTATAACCTCCCCGACAGCTTCATAAATGCACTGCAATGGTCACATGAACGTCTTGGGAGGAGAATCGGCACCTCTGCATCTCCTCATTCCTATGGCACTTTAGGAAGAGAGAACCAAAAAAGCAGCAAGTCCAACAGAAGTTGGAAGTCCTGCGAAAGATGAATCTAATCGTGAAGCTCCGCAGAAGTTTCAGAACGCTGGTTATTCTCCTGGCAACATTTTGCTTGGCAAGTATCGTCATTTCTGCCTATTACCTCTACACCGGCTACAAGCAGGAAATGGCCCTCGTGGAAACCACCGGAGAAGCAGAGTGCGAAGACCTCAAGCTTCTACCATACAGGTCCATGGAGCTGAAAACAGCTAAGCCAATTGATCCGTCTAAAACTGATCCCACTGTCCTCCTCTTTGTGGAAAGCCAGTACTCCCAGCTGGGTCAAGATATCATAGCCATCCTCGAGTCCAGCAGATTTCAGTACCACATGGTCATCGCACCAGCTAAGGGCGATATTCCCCCTCTCACAGACAATGGAAGAGGAAAATACACAATTGTTATATACGAGAATATTTTGAAGTATGTTTCCATGGACTCATGGAATAGAGAGCTTCTGGAAAAATACTGTGTGGAATACAGTGTTAGCATAATCGGTTTTCATAAAGCCAACGAGAACAGCTCCCCAAGTACGAAACTGAAAGGATTGCCATTACATCTTTACAATAATGTAGCCCTCAAAGACTGTGTGGTAAACCCTCAGTCTCCCCTGCTGCGCATTACCAAAGCGCCAAGGGTTGAGAAAGGTCCACTACCTGGTGAAGACTGGACAGTTTTCCAGTTTAACCATTCCACCTATCAACCTGTGCTTTTAACCGAACTGCAGACCTCCAGACCGCCCCCTGCGGCATTGCCAAAGGCTGCTCTGTATGCAACCATCATCCAAGACTTGGGGCTTCATGACGGGATTCAGAGAGTCCTTTTTGGAAACAACCTGACCTTCTGGTTGCACAAACTCATCTTTCTTGATGCCATCTCTTTTCTGTCGGGGAAGAAGCTCACACTGTCCTTGGATAGGTACATTCTGGTTGATATAGATGACATCTTTGTTGGGAAGGAGGGAACGAGGATGAACATCAACGATGTGAAGGTAAGGCAAAAATTGGGGGATACCATTCCAGATACATGTATGTGCGAATGGGTATTTGAAAAGAGACAAAGCTTGAAAAAGCTGGCAAGCTCCATTTCCTAGTAAAGGCTGAAAGTGCACAAGTGTAGCTAGCAGATACAGAAACACAACCTAAGATTACTTTAAAAGTCTGTTTGCCCACGTTATATACAGAGATGCATTCATGTACATGTATATACATTGATACATAGAGGTGGCCTCATACAGTAATGCATATAGTGAATATACTGGCTGCCTCTTGCTCATATAGGTTCTGCTCAAGGGCTTCACCCAGAGCACCTGGGTAACAAAAGAGACTTTTTATACCTCACATAACAGAGATCTTGCTCTAAACTAAATGAGAGGATCTCTGTTTTTGCAGCAAGTTTGCTGCTGAGATATCTGAATTTTTAGATAACACCACATGGTTTACACTGCATTAATTTGTTTTTCCCTATGCGCATACATACACATGTATGTATGTATGTGGCATATATATAATACCATTTATAGGCATTTTCTGTATTCTTTCTTTCACTATTTCTGAAAAGTAGACAGAACAATAGAAGATGATTGCCTTTTTAAATCTCATGTAACTATCACTATATTTAAAAAGAACAAAAAGAGCAAAAGGAAAAAAAACCTGAAAAAGTTACAGTCACATTTTGACTTAGAAGAATTAGCAGGATAATTTTCATTAGCAGATAAGCATTTGAAGTTACCAGTGACAGGATGGAAGCATAGCCTACACTTTAGCAAATGACATAACCATCTGATATGGTGAAAAGCCCACAGACTATTCTTCGGGGGCTCTTTCAAACTTATTTTCATAGTCTGTAGTATTCAGGGACGCCATTAGATTTGTTCAGAGTAATTTTCAAAGATGTGTGCAACTCAGAAAGAATAGATAGAACTCAATAGGATGACAGTTATTTCCTTGTAATTTTCCACATGTGGGAATTGTCATATTCAGAGATTAATTGAAGTTCCTAAGCATGCAACATCACATTCTCAAGCCTTTATTCTGGAGGTTTTTGTCCTGTAAATACCCCAATGTTTTCGTGAGCAATAAGCAAGCCTTTAGTTTTTAAAAGCAGATTTCTATTTTGTTTCTTTATTCTTATTTCCATTTCTACAACTTCTATACTCATCTGCCTCCTCATCCACATCGTTAAGAGAGGTATCGAAATACCCAGCAAAAGCAGCAGTCTCATATACAATTAAAACAATTTTGCACATCAGAACAGCTTGGGTAATTCTATTAGCCAAACCAGGCATGTGAATGCTCATCAGGGCTGATTTCTAGCACCAGGCACTCCAAGCGCCTGGTGTCTTGAGATCTGAGCACTGTGCACAAGCTCAGCGATCAAGTGCTCGCTCTCTCTCCGGAAATATATGGTAAAATGCTCTGAGAAAGGGCTTGTATACAAGAGGAAATTAACTGAAAAGGCAATTGTGGAACAAGTTTTTCAGCAATAGCTTTCCACCTGCACGTTTTTGAGAGCGTCTTTTTCTGATGTGGTTTGCTCCGCTAAGGAAATCTATCATTCTATGTTGTTTAAAGAGCCTCTATTTCTATAATAAAAGCATCCACACGGAGTCACTTGGAAATTCAAATCAT
>NW_009195906.1:22473-60782 GCF_000690835.1 Fulmarus glacialis | reverse complement strand
TTTGACTGGAATAATCTTACTCAGCGGGAAAAAAAAAAACAACACCACAAGTCACCTCCTTTATTAGCCAGTGATTGACAACGTTACTAGGCAAACCCTTCTACCTGTGCTTGGCAGAGCAGCCATGCTTCATTGCTCATTATAGGAGACACGGCAGAAAACTCCAGATCCAGGGGCTTGAGTAGGAGCTGGATGGCAGACCCGTAGCTGTTAAGAGCATTCAGCATCACTTTTCTATGCTGCACACATTTACCCATCTGAAAACCAATAGTCCACACTGCTGAATACCTTGAAAATTACGAGAATGTATCCGCAGAAGGATTCAGACTTAGTTTAATTTTGTTTTTTTTAAAGGGATGTGTGGTGAGTCTTCGTTTTATGGATTATGTTTGAGTCAAGGTATGAAGGGAAGCTTTCATTCTTCCCACATTTCTCCCATGCTAAATTAGCAGCCCACTTCCATTGCAGAACCACCAGTAGTGCCACTCACGGGATAAATCCCTTCTTCACCTCAAACAAGAAATCATGCCACGAACACCGATCATGGGGAGGAATCTTTTGCAGGCTCAGAACCAACCTTCCCATTAAGCACTTTTTTGGAGACAATAAAAACTTTGTCTCCCTTTTAGACGATGTTCACATGTAAAGCCACTCTGCAACTTGACCATCCATTCATATTCTGTCCTTCACATTGTGTGTCCTTAACATTTCATTTCAAATCAGTTACATGGTACAAATTTGATCCTCAGGGTACTTCCCAAACACTTGCTACACAATTCAGTGCATTTTTACAGACTGGACATTCCCAGAATACATTAACATTCAAAACAGGATGCTTGCTAATGAACATAACACCGAAATCAGAGTGTACTTTGGTTAGTTTACAGTAAAGGATAATTACAGCCAGTTAGAGAACAATCTCCCAAGTCACTTGGGGAATGAGGCAATCGAGAACCCGCGGGCCAGCCTTCACCCCTTAAGGCAGAGCAGCTTCTTTGCTCGAAAGGCAAAATAGCAAAGGGAGACAATATTTAAGAAGCTGATATTTGAGTGATGTCAAAGTATTGCCGTGCATTTTGAAGCAGCAGCTGTGGCCAGCTGCTCAGAGAGGGTTGCGGTTTCACAGCAGATGAGGGGCTGTTTCTGACATACAAAGGCACCGTGAGATTTAGGGGCAGGCTGTGCTTGTCCTGGTAGGGTATGGTAAGGGTCGAAGCATGAGTGGCTCTGATAGCTAGAGGGATTAGCACAGGCTCTGTATGTTGTTCAACGAGAACATGGCAAAATTTGGACCATCTCCTTTCTTTCCTGAACTGCATATTACAGGTATATTTAGCACCCAAAAAACACCTCCACCCCCCGCCAAAAAAAAAAAAACAATCACCCCAAACAAAACCCCCCTACAGCCCAGATTTATAATGTCATGCACCTCAAAACTCATTTCATCCTGTTGCCTGCAATGCAAGTTTAAAACATCAGCATCACCAATATAAAAGAAAATATGTTATTTATACAGTGCTTTCAAAAACAAAACAAAACAAGAGAACCATATAAAGCAGTGCGTGTAAGGAAACAATTTCTCAACACAGTACAATCCACTGCATCATGCCACATCACTACTTCTCCAATTCCTTCAGTCCTTGGCATTTGTTACCACAAACAGCATAGGTTCGCTTTGCGAAGTTATATGGACTCTCTGCTAGGTTCTCCTAAGGTGCCACGCACACCTGTGTCCCTTGGGAATGCCTTCAGACACGGCAGATTCCCAGGCGCGTGCAAGAAAACTGCAAACGAACAGTTACACACCTCCTAAACTGCATTAAAAATGCAATCAAATAACACCACTCTGTTCAACCTCTTAGGCATTTCCCTTCCAGTGACCAAACATATAATAACTACCAACGCAAAGGACGCACGACTAGAAATGAGTCTTCTGATAACAGTATTTGTACGTAACAATAAAAAGACAACTAACACTCTTCCTGTGTAATAACTTCCTGCAACTCAAATGTTTTTATCCCCTCACAAAGCCATTTCTCAATTAGGTGCTTCAGGGATATGCATACTTTTATAAAGGGTGGCATCAGCTAGAGAAACAGAGATTAGAGAACAGAGTTATTATGGGCTTTGTTTACCACAAAAGATCTCCTAGTCCCTTGCATTATAGAAGTTGTGCAAGGTCATATCTGGCTAAGTAATTAAACAGGAACTCAGCAGAGCCACAGAAAGCTATTTTCCCAAGCTTTGCGGAGATCTATCTTGAGCCTAGCGAGCCTCTGCAAATGAATTTCTCCCTTTCCCTCCTGCCAATATATTATCTCACTGCTTGATTTTAGAGGGCAAAAGACTCAAGAATTCATCAGTTAATTTGTAGAACTACTGAATTCATGAACTTGCAAATTATATTGGTCCCCAGCCACACAACAAGTCCAGGATCACTGACATCAGTGATTTAGAAAAAGAAAAAAAAAAAAAAACAAACACCAAAACAAACCAAAAAAACCCAACCCAAAACCATCTGATTATGCTGTGTCTGGGATTGCCATACAGAAAGAATACAAAACTTCACCTTTAAAGTTCCCTTTTAACTGAGCACAAACAGAGCTGCATTACCCAAACAGGTAGTAAGAACTTGCTAAACTCTTTCTTATCTTTGTTGCTATAGTATGAGCTAATACTCGATTTACTCACCCAGGAAGAGCTCAATGTAGCAACCAGGGCTTTTTCAACACCTTTCACAAACACACTTTAACTCAAAAAACCCCTCAAGATCACAATACAAGCTAAGGCTCTTACTCTTGAATAAACCAAAAAATAAAGCACAACTCACCAGCCTTTCACTTTCTACCCTCCTCTTAACTCTAGGACTTGCACTGCAGCAGATTCCCTTCTGTAGCCTTCTTCCAGGTGGACTCTCTCAAGAGCCACCTGCTTCCCTCTCTTCCCCCACTCTCCCAGCTGCAGCTGATAATCAAAGAGAAATGGCTCGTCCCAGCATCATCATATCACAAAGCCCCTTTCTCTAAAAGCTGCACTTCCCTTTTCTCTATTCCCTCTAATTGCTGCCATAAGGGCAGGACCATCCTTGTGCTTTCTGAGATACTATAAAATGATGGAGCAATGCTTGGGAACGTCCTTTGTGTTGCTCTTTAGTGCAGTCCCTCCTTCTCCTTGCAGCACCAAATAGCCCATCTGCATTCTCCCCCCTTCTTCCACTCTAAGCTTCAGTCCACTTACTTCAGTGGAAATAAGAATTACGTTAGTCTCTGACACCTCCTCACGTCCACAAGTCTGCACTTTGTCTTCACCACCATTAAAATGCCTTGAACACTCGAAGGCTGTGATTTCTTGCTCATTTTAGTATTTTCAAGGCAAGAATTCATTGTGGAGTTGCATCTTTTCTGATAATTCCGAATTAAAGAGTACTGCTCAGCAGGAGGCTGAGCTCTATAACTGAATCTCTCCAGCATATGCTTTTGTGATCTTTCTGCAAGGACAATTGCTTTCAGGCGGAATAATTAGAAATGTCTGGGCCACATCACCGGGCATGGGAGAATGATAGTCAGTTCAAACTTGCGGGTGGGCACAGGGTGGGTAAAGCTCTCCGTGCTGCTGTGTGCAAACCCTCCTCCCCGTCCGTGCAAAGTCTAAATGCCCTTTGAAAGAAGGAATTTAATAAGCTGTTGTAGACCAATGCTCGTTCCTACTTCACTTCTGCTGGGATGCCTTACCTCTCGTGCTGTTTGGAGTTGGTGGAACAGACCCAGGCCAGGCATGTGGTTGAGAAAACTCTATTTATAAACAACAGACAATAACATGTTTCTGCATCCCTTCGCAGAATTTGGCATCTAGTGTCACGGAATATGCCCAGCTTTTCGTAGAAATTTGCCAGCAATGGTCAAGACCAGAATTAAGAGTCAGGGAGGATTATAATGGATACCTGGATTTCTAACTCAAGTTTCTGAAGAGTTTCTCTGGATACTCTACTCTCTTGTACCCTTCCTGTACTCACACAAAACTGTATGGAAGATTATGATGGAAGTTACAGCAGCCAAATACCTCAGTGTGCATCCAGTTAGTTCTAAATGTACTCAATATCAACCCCAAAAATCCCCAGTGCCTGAGCAAAATTTGAAATTCCTAATGCTACAAATAGCAACTAGAAACAAATCTTTTTTTTATTGTTCGTTCATCTGTGGCTTTTTCCTTCAGCAGAAGCTGCAAACAGCAGTCGCTTCCTTGCCGATTATGTGAGATAAAATAGCCTTTTTATAATAATAAACTCCTGCCAGTAAAGTAACCACACCAACGGACAATACAGGGAGAAGCTAAAATCAGAAGATGTATGAGCATAGGAAGCGAGACGAGACAGCCAAGCATTAGTCATTACAGGCTGTGTTGCCCTTATGTCACCTTTTAAAGCACTTGAGAGTGGCAGTGAAGAACGCAATGAAGTGAAATTCTGGAGTTCCCACTTTTGGATGGTCTTAAAGACTTTAAAAATGAATTTAAAAAGCAGCTGAGAAGGCATTATAAGAAAAATTTAATAATCAGACAATCTTTTTTAAAAATGGGAGTGTCTACTCCATTCTGCTTCAGCAGAGATGACAGTTCATTCAATATTTTCCTTGTTCAGGTCTCTCGAATCACCCAACTCTTTCTGCAATAATTTGAGTGCTGAATACTGCTCAAGTGCCTTGTCAAAATACATCACACAAAATGTTTCATACCTTTTTTTGTTTCAATAAAGCCTGTTCTTTCATTCAGAATTTCGATACTGAGGTAGTTAAAAAACACAGTTCCTTTGCCATCAGCAAAACATTTATTTTTCTCCTTGGGGGCCTGGCGGATTGACTGTCTGTCTGAGTACCCTGCCTGAATTATAACAGATTTGGGGTTCTCTCATCTGCCAGGTTTCCCACTGAAGACATGGTAGGTCTTGACAGCGTTTATACGGTCTTGCCAGAAAGCAAATCCTGGTAGCTCTAATTTTCTAGCTCTTTCATTTCAGAAGTTTAGACAATTATGTTCCTTCCATGTGTCTCACGCATTAAAAGCGTACCTCTAGCACGTGGTCTAAGCAAGATTTTTCCTGAACGTTTGAAAACTCACTCGGTGTTCTCCTGTCCCAGAGGGCACACTGGTTTTTTGTCTGCGGGGTTACAAGACTCCAAGCAGTGCAATTTGATATTGTTTGTACAAGCACCACAGAATTATCACAAATCTGAATGTTTTTTTCTCCCAAGAAAAAAAGTTTAATCTTTCACAAAGCAACCAAATGAATTAAAAAAAAAAACCAGAAAAAAATCATCCTTCATTCTTCCAGCTTTTTAACTAGCTCTAAGAACTTAATAGAGCTTAATTTTGAAAAAGATAAACAATTCTGCAATTTTAAAAAACAGCAAAATACCTTTTAAAATATAGAAGAAAAAGGTTTTTTAGTTATTGGTCTAGTTCAGAAACATCTAGTGCTCACAGCCTGTGCTTGTGACACATTCCTTTGTCTACTCTCCTGCTGATTTCCTGGATTTGTACTAATTTCTCGAATCTCTTCTCCAAAATAGTTCTGAAGTCATAGGTTGTATCATACTGGAGTATCTTTCCAGGATATATGTGGTACTTTATTTAATTTAGCTTCATTTAATTTAATTTAAATCATGTTCATAACGTTTAGGGAATCTGTAAGAGCCAAAAATCATGGCTGCTTTATATCAGCCACTCAAGAGGCCTACATTAACCTGAGTCTTAAAACAATACATATTAGTTAAAAAGGAGCAATAACAATTGCTTCCTGTATAGCAAAATAACACTCTATGAAATGATCAAATACCTTTCTAGAAAGGCTAGCCAACGCAGACTTGAAGAGCAGTCATAATTACTGCCTTAAAAGCACTTGATGCAGCAATAAACACATTACCATGAATGCCATATATAATGCAGTTACTTTAGTAGCAGTGTTACTTAAGTAACTTTAAATATGCCTTTGTCATCCAAATGTGAGCAGAAGACACAACACTTAGAGCAAAAGCTCAATTTAGTATCATTAGCATTATTCAAATGATTTGAAAATGGCAATGCTCAGAAAAAGGGTGAATACATGGAAGGATGGACAAACAGAGGAGATGATAATAGAGAAAATCTCAAAGAGAAAAGGAAAACTTTGAAACTTAAAATGTTTGCCAATAATTAAGTAAGCATTTTCTGCCCACCTCTGTATCATAATGCAGTATGAAAACAAATCTTCCTCTATGCCTGGTTTCAAATTCTTAGACAGATCTATCTATCTACCTATCTATACATAGACCTATATACACATACACTCACGCAAATCAGATCTTATGATCTTCTTTGTCTCTTCGATGAATATGGCCGTAGACGCCTTCAATTAATACTTTTACTTCTAATGTTGTACATCTCCACCTGTCTTCTTTCCATACAGACAGAATAATGTAAGGGCTTTTAGGTAAAAGTTACCGAATTCCAGCTTAGGCAGAGGGCAGAATAAGAGTCTAGCAAGAGCTGCACCTCAAACACTGGGCTTGGTGTCCCTCTAAAGTGCAAAATTACTTTCTAATAGATGGACACTGTCTATTAATTATCATTCCTGAAGGTAAATATCACATGCCAGTGGGTGGAACTTCAAAACTGGTAAATCGTAAGGAGGTTAAGATACCAAATAATAGGATAACCTTCAAGCTGAACCTCCTGCTTAATTTAAAAAAAAAATGCCCTTGGTCAAAATCTAGGATGCGACCATTGTTTTTAGTGAGCAGTGCATTCATCTAAGGGAAGATTTAGGCTTTCCCCAAAGGGCTGGACAGTTGTCATAAGGGTTTCCTTTTCCTCCGGACATATACAGAGTCCAAGTGCTTTTACAGAGACGTAAGAACAAATGACCTTCTGACTCCATCGTTCAACGTGAGTCATGCATAGCTTGGAAGAGCTAGAATGAGTCATATATTGCTTTCAGCAGAGTTTGTCGGAGAATAGTGCTTTGCATACAAACACATTGATTCATCTGGAGAAATTCACTTCGCAGGAAACTCTTATTTAGGAAATTTCATATGGTCTGTGTGTAGCTACTTTAATAAATAAACAAAAAAATGAATGATTTCATTGAACATCTGAAATCGTGACAGTTTGATATAGTTGTTTTACCGCTGAAGGGGATGTCTGTACATCAGAGAGTTTCTTGGCATTTTTTGCAATGATCATAAGCACACACACAAAGAATCAAATTTGATGAGAACATTATCCTGCCTTTTATGTTTATGTCACAAGATAATATTCTGGTGACTGGCCAAGCAAAAGAAGATAAAATCGTGCAAAGCATTCAGGGTTTGCTGTGAAAGCACGAGCTGTAATAAAGCACTATATGATGCATTGTGGTTTTCCATCAGATGCCGACTAGTTAGACCTGATGGTCAGTTTTTGACCTGTGACCACTGGCATGGCAACTCTCCAACCTTTGCGGAGACACAAATCAAGGCTCTCCAGCCAGGTACACATCTGGGATTGTTGAGCACTGAATGGTGTCTATCAGTCTCTCGCTTTATACCAGTCCCTGCGGCAATGCAGTGTAGCTAGGGCTTTCAAAGGATGATGGTAAGAAACTGCAGATGGTTGACTCTCCGGATGCCAATCTCCTGAATAAGGCTAGCATCTGTGCACACCAGGTTAGCACTGCACCAGCAGTACCGAATGCTGATCCGTCCGTTTGTATTGTCAGGTTCCAGTACACGTTTCATCTGACTCCAGGGGTTTCTTTGTCATTGCCAAGTTATACAGCAGGTTGAACCAGAAATACGTGGAAGGTCGTCTTGTTCTCCATTACCATGGCCCATGCCACTGCCAGCGTCCCAGGAGGAGAGGCAGCCTGTTGTCTGTGCCCAGAGAGCAGGGCAGTGCTTGCAGCCATAAGTATAAAGCTCTTTTGCAATTGCCTCAGTTGTTTTGGGTTGATCGGGAATGTTTGTACCAAAACACACTACAGTGCTGATGTTACGTGGGGCTATCAGTTTGCAGCGCCCGTGAAACTTCATCCATGCTCACATGAACTTACAAAACGGTGAAAATGGGGACACCATAGTGCTGGGAAGTTCCTGAAAAATCTTCCCCTTCCATAGACTCCCAGAGCCCCCTTGCTTAAGAATTATATGAGATCGCTTTATTTTTTTGCTGTGTGCTGCATGCATGCCAGGAAGCACCTGCTAGGGGTTAGATGTTAACACATCTCAAATGCAACCCCCCCACTTTGCTAGACAGGGCACCCCGACTCCGTTTGCAGAGATGACTCTCTGCTGCCTCGCTCCTTTGAACCCCCTCACGCAGAGACTGTCACTTCTTTCGTGCGTTTTTGCTGCCAGCACTGACTGCTCCTTCGCCAGGGTGGGAGAGCTCCCGTTCATTTACTGCCGCACACACGCTAGCAGCAACAAGGTTCTCCGGTAAATCCCCCTGCTTCTTCATTGCCAGCCTATTCTCAGTTCAGTAGCGGGATGCCAACATCAGTTTTAGCTTACCCTTCGTTTTCATTTCATGGCCTTTAATGTCTTATCCATGCATTTATTAGCTGTGCTATCTACACGTCCCTTTTACGGCGCCTGTTCTGAATGCACAGTGGTACCATTTCCAAGTGATGCACATGGATGTAGCGTAGCCTTGTATCCAACCATAATCATTTTCTGCAGGCAGCAAACACAATCGCTACATAAATACAGGAGGTGAGAGGAATAAAACTTTGTTCCTTATGGGCCAAATGCACAAGGCAATGTTTCTCCAGAGATTTTCTTAGAGATAAGAAGCAAAAGTAATTTGAGGACTACTGCCCATAGAGCATCATCACCCACAGAGAGGAAGCCACACATTACATTTTTATTTTGATGGCAACCTTTTATTCTGGAAACATTGTCCTAAGAAAGTAATACTTCTCCTTACAATTAATCTTCTATCTGTGCCAGAATAGGCAGTGGTCCTAAAATCAAGGTTTCCAATCTGCATAGGACCTTACAGTATAAGTGTCTTTTCGTTTATTAAAATCATATTTCTTTCACATTACTGTTTTTACTATTGAATATGACATTGTAAAAAAACCTCGCAGATTCTGCAATACTGACATAAAAATGATTTTTGATTGCTATTAATGCATTTCTCAAAAAAAAGTACAAAATTATTTTTTGGTTTCATGGGCAAATATAATATTATAATATAAGGCTATTTAGTGATTTAAACATGTCATTTTGTAGTGACAAAATTTCTAAATTTGTAATTGAAATATTAAATATGATAAATTATAATTTCAATAGTTACAATATTTTATACAGAATATTTTAGAAAAGTTAAGAATTTCTCTCAAGAAAGGCCAGGATGAAAACAAAACAAAACTTTTTTTTTAACCTTAATAGAATTTCATTTTCAAAATTAACAAGAAAATGAAAGGATAAGTTATTCATAATTTCCTGCAAACCAGCGTATTAGTAAAAACACTCTGTAGCTTTCTGCACAGTGTTTTTGTTCATTAGGATTTGATTTATTGCAACACATTGCACGTATTAATTTTCTGATTTAAAACTCCAGCACTTATCATTGATTAGTACAGCGTACGACTGAAAGCTCTTGTATTTCCAGTTAAGGTTGGCACAGAAAGACTACTAAGGCAATGTGGTGTCCTTCAAATCTGAGACTTTCTTTAAGAGCAACTTCGCCTATTTAGAGTCCAGAGTTTGTCGTACCCAGGTCTGTCATCCAAGCCCATAGAGCTCACGAGTGTTGTTCTGTGACAGGTTAAAGTATACGTGGATACAGTTTGGGAAGAAAAGTAGTTTCAACAAGTTGAAATTCTTGAAGTTGAGTGAAACTCTTATTTTTTTCTTAATCTGGTTTTTGTGAGACGGGGTCTCCTAAATCCTAGATTCTTTAAAAAAAAAAAAAAAAATCTCCTTTTTTGTTTAATTAGCAGTAAGATTTACCACAAGCTAGCGAGGGTTAGAATAGCCTGTTCTTTTCTGAGGCCATTAAATTTGAGCGGTAAAGCCATTATCCCACCTCCGGCTCATTTTAGAAAAGCAGAACCAGTGACTGGCTGTTTTAACTTTCACCTGAAAGAAACTAATGCCTCCCCATCCCCAAACATACGCTATTAGCAAAACATCACTGCGGTGTTAATCTCTGATAAGATGTTTTCTTGAGGAAATAAAGCCACAGATGATTTTTTTTTTTTCCCCTTCAGGAGCCCAAATTATAAATACCATTTACCAAGCCGTGGCAGTTTCTCTAAATATCTGTAAACCTTACTCTTTTCTATGTTTTTGCTCTTTCTTCATATTACCAGCACTCTTTTAATCTGCTGTTCACGTTTTCATCCAGACAGCACCCAAACAGAAGTGGGATTTATGGTGTGATATACACTCAGCTTCTCTAGCACAAGACATCCACGCTATTTTTAACACTTCTGATTGGAGAAGGCTGAATTAGTCATCTGAGAGAGTGTAATTTTTTTAATTGATGTAGTCATTTAATTGGCATTTTTGCATTTATTTTTTTAAAAATCACAAATTAAATATATTAAAACTATTACCTACTTCCCAATACTTTATGACCAAGGTATGGTGAAATTCAAAGAATTAGAAATTAGGATTTTAATTTTCCTTCCTTCTAACCTCTTTAGCCATTTATCCTTGGACTAAATGGGTGAAAAATCCTTCCAAAATGGCAAAGCGGCAAGACAGGGGAAAATGAAGTTTATATTCTTGTTACTCGATCAACTTGGACTGCTCCAGTGAAACAGTTTCCGTGGCAAAATGTTGATTTATTAAATCCACTGGAATGTGATTTAAATAAAATTATATTCTGCCAGCTCGTCTGCTCTGGCAGGCTGAAGGAAAAGTGGGCAGTTTGAAGAATATTAAAAAAAAAATTCCAAAAGATCATAATTAAATGTAGCTTTGGAATTGCTGATCTTCCAGAAATTAAAAAATGCAAATAATCCACACTCTGCTGAGAGACTTTTTTAATATGAGACTATCCCAGGAAACAGATATTTCAGGTTTTTACTGCCTCTTCATTTTATGTAAGAGCCAGAATTATTAATGTAGCTTTTACATTGCATATTAAATCCAAAATATCAACATTTAAGCAATTTCTAAAAGTTGTCTCAATATTATACTTGAACTGCCTCGATTGAACCAGATCGAATCAAAGTCATGGGCTTCAAGGACCTATGTTTTTCACCCCAAAACATCAGACCTTTGAGTAAAGGCTGTATAAAGAATGTTTGAATTCACATTTTTGACAGCATACCATATTTGCTTGCCTTCCCCAAAACTCATGAAATATTGGCTTTTAAAACTGTCAGTGATTCTTGAAAGCAGAAGTGCTTTTTTGGTTGAGATCCAATTGTTTTAACAGGGTAAATCTCAATATAATTTTCCATTCCCTGGGTTTTTAAACTCCTCAGAATTCTGTAGGTCTGTACATTAGCCTGCTCATTAATACTGTAGATACAAAGCCAAGATCAGGATCGTTTTAGTCAATAGAAGTTTTGATATTGATTTCAATATCGAGGGGGTTTGGCCTCAAAAATATTCTCTGCAAGAGCGGCTCCGACCATGTTCCCGGGGCTTGGGGGGGGCGGGGGGGAGGCCACAGCTGGCCACCTCTGGGGTGCCTGGGTGCTGCCCCACCCTCTCTCCTGTAGCTATAGGCACAAATAAAATAGCTATAAGCAAAGAAGACAGGCTAGACCCCCTACCTCTGCTTGGTTTATTGCTGTGAGTGTGCGAGGAGAAAAGAAAGGCAGGAATCCTAGACGGGAAAGGGGCTGTAAGGTGCCACGGGCAGCAGGTTGTACCAGGAGAAAAGCAGCGTGGTGAAGAACAGAAGGGCATGGGGGAGAGGCTCAAGGGATGAGGATCAAAGCGGACCCTGGATCAGGGCTATGCTCTCTACATTTTCCAGTAATATTTAATCCCTAAGGGCTATAAAGACTGAAGACCTCCTTTGTAATAATATTTACTGTAGGTTTTTCAACAAATTAGCACAAATGTTTGGAAATTAATTGAATATACATGGATAAATAAACATTAATCTATATGTCTCTATAATTAATAGAGACTAAATACTCTATAATCTTATTAATTTAGGAAATCTTCAATGGAGCTCCAGACATAAGTGTGAACTGCTGAGGCTACATTCTGCATGGTTAATAATAATAATGCATTTCTTTTTAAAAAAATAGGTTCAGCTGCAGAATGTGAATTCTTTAATAAAAAAGCTCTGCATGTGTCTTCCTAGTAACATATCCCAAGATTTATGTGCATCATAAACAAATATGTCTGCGGTATTATAAAGTGTAATTCCACTGTATTTGTTATTAGGAAAGGGAATAAGGTTTCCCATATGCTTTCACTATTATTTCTCTTGTAACGGGGAACATGGTGCCAGTACATTATCAGGAAATAAAAGCTACCCATCACTGTAAATATTGCAAGGTGGGTGTTTCAGAGCAGCTCTGTGGTAAAGACCAGGGGGGATTTACCCTCGGCCTTCAGGCAGCAGGTACGTTTCAAAGCTCAGCAACGAGAGACGAAGGCTCGGTCTAGTGACACCTTGTCATTTGTTTGCTTAATATAAGGAAACATTTTGAGTTGACGATACACACATTGATTTCAGGAGTTTAGGATGATGCCGAAGGGAGGTTTAGAAATTTCCAAAGGTCAGGATCTCAGCTGAGACTTGGATGTAAAATTATCTACGCTCAACTTACTCTTTGTCTCTCCTTCCAAGATTTCGTGAAAGGTAAGAGGAAAGTCCTTTCTCTTTCCTCGTGTGTTGAGAGCTGATAACTACAGTGGACTAAGCCACAGGGGAAAGAAACTGTCTTGAGAAAAGGGAGGTTATTATTCTTTTACCGTTATTGCTATGGTTTACGTTGGGGGGCACGGCCAACAAGCCCCTATACATCGCACTGGGCATTCTCTGAAGGCAATACAAGGTGCATCCATTGAGATGAGGGTACGACAGGGCAGCGCGGTGCTGGTCGAACACCCTCTGAGCGCTCGCCAGGCTAGAGTAAAATCATTTGAAACCGTTTAACTGACAAAATGTGGTGGGGGAAAATTTTCGGCTGAATCACGTATTTTCATAAGCACTTGTCCTCGCTTTCCTCTGTTGTTAGATTGGACAATATTCTGTGCTATGCCAGTGTAAGAGGACAAGCTTGTAAATGTGAGAAGCTACAGTTCACCGCAGTATATATACAGACACAGGTATGTGCCTGTAGATCTACATGTATGCAAAAGGCTGGAAAGAGCTCAGTGCAGGATGGTTAAAACCAGTCTTCTAATATTCTTTTGCCGTTAAACTGATCAAAACCAGCTGATATTCATCATATAGTAATATTCCGGGTTTAGTAATTTCAGTGGCTGGTCACTGGTGCTATAGCCTCAGACAGCAAAGCTGTGAGGTGTGCTAAACCCCAGCAGAGAAGAGAGGGGGCAAAGAAAGGGGAATGCAGAGCCCATAGAAGAGCTTGAGAAATAAAGAAGATTTTCCACAACGGAAAAATACCACCTGTCTTTTAGCTATTTCTCATCTTACAGTTGCAAATTCTTTTCAGGATTTGAATGTACACCTTGCCAAACAATCCCATTTGGGTAGCAGAGCATTAGCCAAGTAAAACCTATCAGAACAATCCAGTATTTATGATTTTTAAACAGCTACTCCCGTATAAAATAAAATTATGGCACTCCCTCACAGCTAGGAGAGTAATAGAACCTCTCACTTCAGAAATGAGTGGAAATTTAGTGTAACACCTATAATTAAAAGGTTGATACTTTGCTGAACATATTTTTCTCAGTTTAATGATCCTAAGTTATATGGATTCATGCTTTACACTGCAAGTAGCTACACAGTTTTCAATAGGAATATTTAGAGAGAAAAGTACTACCTATAATGACTAAGATCAAAAGCAACTAGAGTTAAAAGTTAACTAGCTCAGTAATGCCACTTTCTGCCTGCCACCAAAATGCATGTGAATGGCTTTGAAATAGGAATATTTTTTAAACAAAAACTAAAACAAACATCCCCCCCCCCCACTTTTCTGTGCATCTTTTGTTTTCTGAGATAATGCTATGCAAGCATTTAATGTGCTAGTGAGCTTAGCTTTCTTCACTGTTCCTAAGTGCTAGAAAATTATTCACCATAAAGATTGACAGCTGGTGTTCTCATATATGTGAGAACAGAGAAAACCCCAAAATTTCAACTAATGTGAGACTTACGAAAGGATCACAAGCATTAGAAACACCGATTTTCACTGTATTATTACTGTCATCAGACATTATTATGCTTGGAAGACATACTCTTCGTCTAGGGTGCGGGCTGAATCTCTCACCAAAAACTATGGAAGGCTCTATATACCACGGGAATGTGTTCTCATACAAATGATAAGTTGGGGAAAAGAATAAGAAATTTCAAAATTATGTTCCCATTCTCTTCCAAGCAGCCAAGAAAACATGCCGTAAAAGACGGCAGTAAACACGCTCTGATTAAAAAATGCTTGCTAGAAATGTTTACTCTCCCTTCCAAATAATTCACTTTGTGTACTTACGGCATAGCACAGCATTCGTCCTGCGTAATTTAGAAAATCATGGATGGGGAGCTTGAAGAGAGCTCAAGCATACCTTTCTAACAGGAAATACTTTGCAGATGCACAATACTTGGGGAAATTCAATGCATTCTAATACCAAAAAAGGTTGTTTGTCAGAAGCAGTTTTAGAAGCCCCAGGGATAGGTCATCCCTGTCAAGAATGATTCAGCAGTATCTAGAAAGGGATGAGCTCCATCAGATGGTAGGAAATTCACCTAAACCCTCTTTTTCTTTCTGGTGGCTGAAATTCCCTGCCAGACCTCCCACTGATGGGGCGAGGGAGCAGCTACTGTCCTTGCTCAGGGTCTTCTCCAGAGCCCGGCAAGCCAGCCGGTCCTCTTCCCCGCTCAGAGGGGCTTGGGACAGGCTGGCTTGCTGTGAGCACCCACACAAGGTTAAGCTGGGAAGGCCAAAGGGGACCATTGGCATAATTTGGTGTGACATCCTAAATAACACAGGGCATAGAAACTCATCCAGGGATCTAGGCATCCGGCTTCATCTGTCAGAACTAGCAGAAGCCTGGACTTATCTGCTGTCCCTGGATCTGCCTTGGTTTGTGGTGCCAGGGAGAAGGGCTCTCTGTTGTCAGAGTTCCCTTCCTAGGAAGTCACTGGAAGGGCTGAAAGACGACTTCATACTTTACAACAATTACATCTTACCGCTTGAAATTCTCAAGGGTGCAGGTTTGAGTTTTCTTCAAGTCTCTAATCCAGAGTGATCTGAAGAAGGGCAGTACTTCAGTTTTGCTCTGAGTATAATTGTCCCACTTTTTGGAAAGGTGTGGTGATACTTTTTAGCCATCTATGACCATACATCTATGACCTGAAGCATTTCCTCTGGCTCTTAGAAAGATTTGTTCTCAATTTTACCTAAAATTACTTAGTTTTATGAAAAAATAATCTACTGGAACCTCGGAAATGGTTGATTTCAAATTTGTCAGCCTCATTTGGTGATCTGGCTTGATTTTATGGGAGAATATACTGGTCTTTGATGTTTCTATGCAAGAGAATTGAGTAGAAACCTACCACGGGCGTTGCCATTTTGCTTTGGATCTTCCAGCTTCCTTCTCTGGACAACTTACTATGCTGTCTTCAAGCTGGGAAGTATAATAAAGCAGTAGTAAGCAGGAGGATTTTCTGGGATGGAGGGATTTTGGACCCATCCTCAAGGACAAAACAGGCTTTATGTCCCTCTACTCTGAACTTGAAGGACGTGGGTGTGGCAGAAACAGTGTGACCTCTGGTAGAAGAGATGAGCGTGGTGTAAAGCAAGAACATCTGCCTTGCAATTCCCTTTTCATTTTACAGAAACTTCCAATTCCAGTTAACAAACACGATCAAAACACTCAAGTGAGCTCCCTAGATAATGCAAGAAAGCATCACGAAGAAGAAAGCAGGGTCAAAAAAGTTAAGCTCTGCTAAAAAACTATCAAACATCTCAAGAACATTAAAAAGCAACACTTAATCCTAGTGATTTTTAAAGCATATACTTACCCATCAAGATTTTGCAAACTCTGGTTTTCAGAATAACTGACAAAAACTTGGAATTCTCCACAGCACCACCACGGAAAGCTGGGTGATAGGAGTTTCCTAGCAAGCCATCCTTTTGTTTGAGAACAAAAGAAGAACGTTGCACTGGCACAGATTTCTGCAAGCCTACTCAATTTTAGGGACTCCAGTTCTAGCACAGTTACACTTCTTACAGACTGCAGCCAGATGTCTAATTGCAACCCACTGAGGATAAAAGGGGACCTATAAAAGTAAGAGATTGATTAAATATAATTTGGGTTTTCTGTAAAACAGAAGCATTCCTAGATCATTGGAAGTAAATAAAAAGGAGACAGTGTGATCCGGGTGTGTTACTTGCAACTCGGTCGAGAAATATCCCACAATAATTTAAAAGACAGCCCTTTCCCAATCTTCAGGCATTTTTCACTTTGCCCAAAAAGAATAGCAGAAAAAGGTCTTATCACTTTGCTGCAAAGTATGCTCTCACTTACAGCGCAACTAAGTGTGACTTTTTCTACCTGTTCAGGATCTACCTTCCCCTCCCCCATACAGCAGAGTGAAATAGATGGGCAAGGCTAGACTGGGAAAGGACAACGACTGCTGCCTGTCTTCTTGCTCCCACCTATCTCCAAAGCTTCTGGGAGTACCTCAACACAACCGTTGGTGTTTATGGAGTCCTCAGGGACTTGGGTGTTTGTAGCTGCTGGCAGAAGTGCTGTGCCTGCCCAGCAGCCGCTCTGTGCTGTCCCAGGAGGTGGTGGAGTCACCATCCCTGGAGGAATTTAAAAGACGTGTAGATGTGGCGCTTAGGGACATGGTTTAGTGGTGGACTTGGCAGTGTTGAGTTAATGGTTGGACTCGAAGATCTTAAGGGTCTTTTCCACCTAAATAATTCTATGATTCTATGGTGCTCCCTGGGCATTCTGTTAACTTAGACTCCCTCGTTTCTGATTTTTATGGAGAAGGTGGGCAATGGACAGACTTGCAAAGGGGAAAAAAATAACAGACCACAGACACAGCTGGTGTATAGGTGCTAGAAGTGATGTGAAAGGTATATACAAATGATTTGAGTGAGTGATCTGAGATTCCCATTATATACTTTAGAAGGAGTTATAAGGAAAAATAGCAATTAACAACAAGAAAGACAACAAAATTGGAAAAGTCTGCACACTGAGCATATGAGTTTAAAAATATCTGTTCACGGACAAAAAAATGCCAAGGAGAGCCATGTTTCTGCTCTGTCCTTCTGCATTTGGATATTTTGGACATTTCCATTTTTTACCGCTGACAGCAGGAACAGAGACATTAGTAACTGCTGTGGTTTCCTTGTTCCCCCTCCCCGTCCGAAAGCTCTAGAAGCTCTTCACTTAAACATATGGAGATACCCTCTTAAAGCCACTAGTTATATCCATCATCACGCAAACACGCCCATTCTGAAAACTGAAGGACAGACCTGAATTTTGAATATATCACCTCTGTTCCAATCTCTCCTTTATAATTGAATGTGTGTTGAAAAAAAAAAAAATCTTAATACCACCACAAAGCACATACATCAGTTTTTAAGCAGTAAATTTAAGTAGAAATTTGAGATTGCTGGTAGGAGTTCACAATTTTGAGATAAATGTCCATGATTAGAATTTTAGGGAATTTTTATTTTTATGACAAGTTACCAAAGTAAATGATTTCCAAGGGCACTAAAGGAGCAGAAAACCACTCTGATTAAACCTTAGTACGTCCAAATCAAAGATGATAAATAAGGTAGCCTCCATTAGTCCAGCCCTTAAATAATTTATAACAACTGAGTGGCCACCTATAACAGGTTGGGGGTTTTTTGTTGTTGGGGTTTTTTTTGCTTAAAGAAGCAATTCTGAACAACCAAGAAACAAGAGAAAGAAAGTTAGCATATACAACTGAAAGAAAATTCAGTTGTTGATGTTACTTGTCCTTTACTCTGTATTTGTATAGTACCAAAGAAGGGGAGACTTCAGTCTTTTGTTGGCATGGCCTAAACATTACTTGAGAGAAATTGTAAATACCCGTCTCTGTGTTTTACTATTAGTGACGTGCAGCACAATGACTGACACCAATACAGTTTGCTGCAACAAGATCACGATCGCTGAACATAAATTTTTTATTAACATACTATTTTAAATCTTGATGTTGTCCCTTTAAAGCCTCAAGATGGTTTTCCCGTTCAATACTTATTTTAGGGGTTTTTTTGGTGATTGATCACACCTAGATGATGCTCTGCCTCTGCCTTTCTGGCCTCTCTCATGCTAGCGTTCCAACAGAATTACAGATGGACAAACCCCACCTGCCTCGTGCAGATGTGGATATGGGGCGAGATGCAAGAAGCATCTCTTCTTTCCTCTGCGCGGCTGTTGTACTGGCCAAGAACAACCGCAGCCGTAGGGAGCATGGGAGCTGAGGCTTTTTGTTCTTTAGAGACCACACAGCCTCTGAAAGGAGCAGAAAACAGCATAAGGCTGTACTCGATGCTCCCCAGGCAGCAGCCAGCAAAATTATCAGACTGCAAAGAGAAACAGTCTTTTCCGTGAAGGGTTGGGACATTCGTCTTGGCAAGGGAAAGGCGCTCACGGCACACCACGCAGCGGGGCTGGCTGCCTGCACGCTGGGGGAAGCACGGACCAGCTCCTGCTCCAAACTGGCATTCCAAGCCTGCGTTGGGTGCAGGCTACGGGCAGGAGAAACCAGCTTAGCAACGGGGCAGCATCCTACCGCTGAGATCTGCCATGAACCCAAAGTCTGAGGTGGGAGAATATGGGACCCCGGTTCAGAGGGAGATCCAGGCACAAGACAAATAGACCCTTATGTCCAAGGGGAGAAGGAACCAGCAGAGAAAGTTGCAGACTCGACCTGTTTTTCAGACAAGCGTCTCTTAACGAAGGGCTGCCTTTACTGACTTTGCTTGGAGGCAACAAAACCATTGCAGCTGAACAGATTAAAAGAGAGAGATAGCGGAGAAATCTCACATTTCAGCATATTTTCCAGCATGGTCTGCCACAAGAGGAGGTGGAAAGGTTGATGGACATCACGTAGATTCTTCAGTTCCTTCCCAGAAAGCTACTACAGCCGTTAAATTCTGGCTCAAATGATAAACAGTTAGTTGCGACGTTGCTAATGTTGATATTGCTGTCACACTACAAGCAAGGAAGAAGGGGCCATGCCCTTGCAAGGTCACTGTACCTGCCTTGTAATCTCATTCAGAGAGCAAAATACTTACCACAGTTTCCCGTTGAGTGGGCAGGTGGCCTGGGAGAAGATGGGAGAGCTCTTTAAATTAGACTAAACGTTCCTGATCATGGTGTTTGTTTTAAAAACTGGACCAAAAATCCTTCATCTACAGCTGGCAGATTACCTCCTCCTGATTCCCAAGCCTGAATAGCCTTTCTTCGAGAGATTTCTCTTGCTGAAAATGCTTAAGCTTTTGAAAAAGAATTTATAAGAAATAAGCTCTAAGTCCCTTCACTGCCTTGCTGAAAGTGCCACTGGCTCCTGTCCCTGCTACGTGCAACCTGCAGGGAGGGACCTCGGTCAGCAGCAGGACTGGTGCCAGCAGGCTCTCCCCCCTCCACAGAGAATCACCACGCATTCTCAGCTTGGGCACACGCTGGTTTTTCCCTTTCCAGGATTTGTCAGCAGATTTGGTTAGTATTCCTAAAAAAATCCTTCAGAATCAGTAGTCATTTATATTAAAGACCCTCAGTGATTTCCCAAATAGGCTGTAAATCTTTTCAGCGGATAACGCCGACACAGAAGAGCAATCACTGCTAGCAGGTAACCACTGCAGCCATATCTTGCTCCGACGGTACCAGCAGCAGGTCCCATGGCTGCTCACCGCCATGCCTAACGCCTTTGATCTTCCCCAGCCAGATACTGCTGGAGAATTGGAAGCAATTGCATTGACTCATCTATGTGGTCCTGGTTAAAATAAACCCTGCTTTTTATTAATGCTCTTTATTTTTAATTTATACTTTTTGCCCTGTTCAACTGTCCCCTTGCTCTTCATTTGAGCTTTTTGTTGCTAGGTCTTCTAACAAGTACGAGATGGTTGGCTATGAATTCCTTTTTCCAAGAAGAGAGACTGAATAATTGCCGTGGCTATTTATATACGTGCACCCACACGTGTGCAGTTGGTCAAGGTGCTCTCACTGCCCGGGTATCTGTGTCGCATCATCTCTCCTATAATACTTAAACAAAAGCCTCCTTCTGAGTTCTCAAGTGGTGTTATTAGCCAGTTAGTCATGAGTAGCTAGTAAATTTGGTGCAGTATCACCCCATTCATCTCATTCAGCTGAAACTAGCTGAACCTTTACTGGAACAGATGCATTCCTCTATGCTGAATTAAATGCGATTAGACTCCCGACAGTTTTCTGACTTTAGGATGGAGTTACGAAATAGCAGCAGAGGTAGCTCTGATAAATTGGGTATTCCACTCATAAAAGAAAAATAAATTCTTCTGTTTGCAATAAACATCGCACATATGAGAGCAAAACATGACTTTTTTTCTTGCTTCAAATAAACCCACATATCCTCTCAGACCTCACACTAAGACAGCTCAAGGGAAATGCTGAACAGACTCAAGTAATAGCTCTATAATAAAAAATAGATCTGCAGACAGAGCTGCCTGTGTTCAGCACCATCAGAGACCTTCCTATTAATTATTTATATGGCACTACAGATTAGCATAGTACTTCACAGAAATAAATACAAGAAGCAGTGAAGCCCCGTATCTCAGAAAGGCAGGGCGACGGCCGAAGCCCTACTCGCTTCGCCGGGCGTGGCGAGTGCTCCACAGCCAGAGCTTGGAATTACACCATTTGTACAGCGCACTCCGTGAGAAGTGTCTAAGAGGGAATGTAAATCTGTGAGGGTTGACGGTCGCCCATTGATCCGGTTAGCAGCCATTCAAATCAGTTTTGGCGTCGGGTAACTAGTACAAGTGATTTCAAAATCCCATTAAGGATTTGACTAACTTTAGTTTAACCCCTAAACTCCTTTCAAAATCTAGCCAGTAAGTCAATAATGTGAATTCTTCCTATTTCCTACACTATACTATTAAAGAATTTTCTATTAAAATTCTTCTATAAGCATGTGAAGTGGGCTGAAATCCTCACCACACAGAAATCAATGATTCAGCTTCACTGGGTTTATAAATTCTTCACCGAGTTGCGTTTTAAGAAGTGCAGATACAGCTGATTTGATTATCCCCCTTATGGCAGAGATTTGTGCTCCAAACCAAAAGCTGAAACTAAGAAACCTGGAGTTCTGGTCTTGCAGTGACCCTGTCAGTGATGTCAGGATAGACATCACCTTTTTTTTTTTTTTAAATTCAGTTTTCCTATCAGAAAAACAGTGACTAGTTATTTCACACCATCCTTATGTTGGTTACTGTGATTATTACTATTTCATGGTATTTTTGGCTTTGAAGATTGCCAAGACCACATCAGGCACTGTCAGATATTTTTCCTAGCATAGATTTCAGGGAGGGAGCAAGAGTGGGAAGAGGCAATCAAAAATCACATCCTGACAGCAGCTGCTTGCAGCGGAAAGAAATACTGCTGAAAGTATTCTTTCCTTTTTTTCCTCTACAAATCTTCAGCTGGAAATCAAGAGCAAAACTACTACTTTGTAGTCCTCCAACTTTCCACAGACCACCAGCAAATTGCTGCACAGAACAGCTTGGGAATGAACCTCAGGGCTATGTAACTGCAAAAGCATTAAGGACAGATGCTGGGAACAAAAATGAATAAATGCATTAAAAGACTTCTTAGTATTAATAACATGTACCAGAGAAGCCTGAGAAAACTGTCTCGAAGTGAAAAATACAGGGAAAATCTTCATCAAATCTTAAAGTAATTTTGGGTGGAAGGGTTTCTGGAGGTGATCTAGTCTAAGCCCCTGCTCAAAGCAGAGGTAACTTCAAAGTTAGATCAGATCATATCTCAAAGGACAGAGATTCCCCAGCCTCTCTGGGCAAACGGTCCCAGGAAAAAATCCTGTTTACTGAGCAGTGTATATAAACATCACATATAGGAAGATTTACTGTAAAGAATATCTATATTTAATATTTGCACATATTTTGTATCTACAGTACATATAAATAAACAGTAATGTGTATATAGTGAGCATATATATATTTTATGCACACACACGTGAAAGAAAGAAAAAAAAATGCAGCAGTGGAATCACTACCCAGCACTAGAATCCATTCCCAAATGAATGATGACTTTGAGTAATGGCAAGTTAGCCCGTTTTTGACAAGATTCTTAGTCATATCCCTCAGATGGTGATGGGGCAACGTAACCTTGGCCATGTAGCCCTGGGATGCCACACACTGGCACATCCTCCCGTGCCAGAAGCACTTCCCAGAATGAGTCTGTGGAAATAAAATAATTCATGATGACAACAAGTGATAGATGCACTAAAAAGCAGAAATACCTACCTTCCCCTCCTTCCCTTGATGTCTTTCCAAACTGCATGAAGAACTAGATCTTTTCTCATCCATCCTCCAAATTGTGCAGTCCTCACAGACAGGCTATGTAGCAACTTGGGATCACCTTTCCTTGGGCAGGTCTACCTAGTCGAGTGCCCCATGGGCTGGGGACCCTGGGCACCATGACCGCAGAGATATCTGCCATAGAGACAGGAACCTCCAAGATCTCGAGGTTTTGCTGGTTCCCAAAATTCACGTCATTGCCTCTGGAAGGCCACATGCATGGCCAAGAGCCCAAATGAAAAGTTGGGCTTCCTGCTCCACACTGGGGTAATGTTGAGTCCTGCACGTCTTGGCTCCCTCCTAGGCTTCTCCTGATCCTCTCGGACACATTCAGCAACTTCTGGGAAGGTCCCTGAAATATCTGCAAGAGTCAGGAATTTTGTTTCAGTTTTACAGGAATAATGTTTAGAGCTGTTATAAGGACATTTTGACAGTTTCGTTTTCATGCTAAACAATATCTATGTTTCACAGACCGTTAGGATTTTCCTCCAAAACCAGATTTTTAAGTTTTCACCAGCTGTTCTCACGGACAGTGCTCCCCTCTTTTCCAAATACTCTTTCTGACTCTAGCACTATTACCTGTGATCTGAGCAGCTTCTCGAATGAGAAGTACATGAACCCGTGTTTGTTAGCCTGCTTTCAAGATGGTGACCAGGTATAAAATACTAGACAGAGGACAAGGATCTGTGTGTTAATTCCTTTAATGAATCCTTTTTTGGTTTCACTGAAGTTTCTACTTGGTATTTTCAAAGAAAGGGATCACCAACCCCCTTTACGTGTGTTTGCACGGTTGCGTATACCTCTGTCTACAAACAGCCCCCAATATTGATCACATTTGCCTCACTTTCCCCGATAAGAAACATGAGATTAGTTTTTGTTAGCTCAATTAATCTGGCATTTGTCCTCTGCACCCTATAAATAATTGCACATGCAAAGAAGGGCTCACGCTTTAGCAGTAGTATTGATCCACGCAGACCTTTGGGTTAGGAGTAAAGCCTCTTTAATTACTTTGGCTGACTTTCGGGGTTGTTTTGGTTTGGGTTTTTTGTGTTTTGGGGTTTTTTTTGTTTGGTTTGGGTTTTTTTTTTTTTTTTTTTACAATGTCTTGGGAAGACTAGTACCACGTTTTAGCATTGTTATCGCTTAGCTTAGATTTGGAGTTTTAGTCCCCAGACACCTTCTACCTCAGCCTGGCCTGCCCATGCTTGGCATCAAAATCAGAAAAAGTCATTCTTCTACCTTCTCTAAGGATTTGATAACCTCTTCACTTTCTTTAGCCAGAGGTGTTTTGACCTTTAATTAAAAGGAAAATTTGTTGTCTTCCGTTCAGAAGGCAGCAAATAATGAACTCATTAAAATGAGGTTAGCGTTCAGGCCTTAGAGCAATAAGAGCCGAAGTCTCATTAGCAGCTAACAATCCAGAACATAGCACATAAATAAACCTAATATGGCAGAGCAAAATGCCTTGGTGCATTAAATTTGAGCAGAATCAAATGTTTACAGTCAATGATGTCTGGGGCATGAAGTTTTAATGCACTTAATAAAGGAAAGCAAATTGCTTCCTATTAGGCATGAAATGTTACTGCAGAAATTGCCCCAAAAAGTTTATTATGTAAATGAAGGATAGAGTTATAATTAACAAGGACATAGCAGGAAAATATCACTTCTGCTTAATAGATGCACCAATTATGAAGAATAAAGACACAGCAACTTCAAATCTACAAAAGGTAATTATATGGATTAATGTAAAAGACTGCTGAATGTAAATGCAATATAAAAAAGAAACCGTATCTTGTGGATGTCACAGAGAGAAGCCTCACTGACAAAGCAAAAAATCAATTAATAAAATGAAACCCACGAGTTTTGACAGATTCCAGGCAATGAAGGTTTTATATTTGAAAGAACACTTGGATTACCTTAAAAAAAAACCAACGCCCTTTGCTTAGCCTTGCACTGAGCCATGCCTGTTTGTCCATGTGCAGGTGTGCTCCATGCTTTTTTCCTTGGAGAACGATAATTATTTAGCATGATCTATTTAACTGTCCAAAAATAAAACAACAGTGAGTTCCCGCTGTTGCTTTAACACACCCCTATGAGTTCAATGGGGAATGCTGATTGTATTTTCCCATGCAAGTAGCTTTCCTCCACTTACAGCTCTTTTAAGCCCCAGTACTCAGAGAAAAAAAAGTAATCCCACTGACTCTGAGGAAAAGACACACACTGGCAGATAGAACTTAAATACTGTGGTCAGATGAAATATCCAGGAGAAAAATCTTCTCTACAAAATAAGATTTGTCATGCCTTTTTTTTTTTTTTTTTTTTAAATCCACATTCCTCTATACGAATTTCCCTTCTGCTGAAGGTGTGGGCAGCGCCTACCGTTTCTCCCTCAGTCTAGGCAGCGAAGTCCCGAGGTCAGCGTGCAACGGGGATGGAGGTGGGACGGGGAGAGGTGAGCCCCCGGGGAAGGAGGGCTGCCGAGGGGAGCCGGGGACAGCACGGCAGCACCGGGCAGAGTGTGAATAGCTGTGTTTGCACCTGGCGTCGGGTAAAGTTTCCAGCTGTTAAAATTCAATAGCCCTTCTCCATCCTGCAAAACCCTTCAGAATAAAATAAATACCTTGGGTCTCACGTGAAGGCTGCGCAAGTCCCGAAAATGTTTCTGGCACTGGATGCCAGGGATGCGCAGCTCCGTCCAGGAGCCGGAGAACTGCCCGAGCAGCAGTGTTTGCAGCTATCCTCGCACACAGGCAAAGAAGCAGGGGCTCACCCACCCGGGAGAGCGCGAGAAGGGTGATGGAGGAAAGCTGTCGGCTCTTCTCCTGCCGCGGCACTTTTCTATGCCGTCTGCTGCTAAGGTCTGTACCTACAGGAGACAAAAGTTCTCATTATTTACTGTGCAAAATTACCAGTGAAGGCAGTACGAGTCATTGGCAATTTTGTTTGAAGAGATATTTATTAAAAATAGGGAAGACAGACCCTAATCACCTAAACAGAGATTGGTTTTTTTTTTATATTAAGCATGTGGAAGATGTTAACCCGCCCCTCTACAAACAGGCAAGTAGTGACAAGATAAATTTGCACTGACTTAGCTGACAATATCTTCTTAGTATTAAAATCAGGTGAGGTCATGAAAATGAAGTTTAGCTGCATATTATATAAATTAATATGCATATATGGAAATTGCAATTAAAAAAGTCTTTAGGACCAAGCCAAATCCAGTTTGAGTGACAGATTTGCCCTTTAGACAGAGAAAAATGCTTGACACGCTGCAGGTTACAGGATTTACATCTTAATCCTCGCTCTGTGCTTTTAATGAGACCTCACTGGGCTGGAAAGCTTCTGCCTATCCTGCAGTTCTGTCATCTTATTGAGACGTGAGGGAAATCAGAGAGAAAAACCAAAGTGATATAATGTTTTTTTCGTGTACCTTCTTATACTATATGTTAAGTGATTATAATTTCTCAAAATGTTCTTTCCTCAAAGGAAAATTGAATTGATTTGGCTCAGCCCATCCATCTTTCTCAACATATATAAAATGCTCTAGATAGCTTGGAAAATTATGTTCTAAAATATAATGACTCAGATTCTATGCTTGTGACTTTAATGGTGTCAATTTAGTGCCAGTTTTTACCAGCTGGGGATTTTCCTCAATGTCTTAGCTAACAGTGGTGTTGATCTCTAAGGTTTTACATTTTAGTGAACATTTAGTTGTTATATATTATATAAATATAGTCCCACATGTGAAATTGTCACAGGATTGAAATAATCAACTTATTAAATGTCTGGCAAGATAGGCTGGAAACCATACTGCTATCTTAATATTTAATGCTAAAGCACAAGATTTACTGTCTTTAGATTATTTCCTTTAGCAAGGAAAGGAATTTGCTTGGTGACTGTTGTAGCCGATAACCACTATCATTGTTTTACATTTTCCTTAACGCCCAAATAAACGTTTCTATTTAAAAAATAAAGGCAGATGCATACTGTCTGACAATCTTTTGTATTACACTCCCGAGCTGCCTGGCACCCGAATGATGCTTCTTTAGGAGGCGGCTGTTAGCAAATGATGCTTCAGAAGAGGCTTGTGCTCCAACACGCACGGTGCCCAAATAGCTGCATAATTAGGAGGGAGTCAGTAACTTTAGGAAGTTAATGTCCTACAGCAAATGCCTCCCAACCCGTTGCAGTGCAAAGGAAATACGATAAATCACGAGACTGCAGAAACCTGCCCTGCTTAGTTGGGCTCCGCTCTGGACTAGGATTGCACAGGCCGTCAGTCTGCATCTCAGCTGCCTAAACCCTGGTTTCGTCATTTACACTGGACCGGTGTCAATTTTGGTTTATGGTCACAAGTAGAGTTTGCTGTTGTCGTTTTTTAAATTAGACCAGTGGGTGGAGCAAAAAGGTAAAACTATTCTCCTGTAATGTTAAGAGAAATTACTAATGACGACACAAAATGTAATTTTTTTAAATGAAAGGAAACATTAGCTGGACTCGGACTGTGTGTAAACCACTGCATTCATTTTGTCTTTGAACTGTGCAAGAACATGAACACTCGATCAATAGAAATGTTATTAATAGATAATGGGAAAAGTTCTCAAGAGCCACATAATGGAGACATGGAAAATTGATGAAAATAGAGCTTATAACCCATTCAACATTGGCAAGACCAGTAGGGAGATAAATGCACTATCCATCTCACATATGTAGCACGTCCAAATTATGTGGGCTGGTGATTGAAAGCAGGCAGTTATCTGTGCAGCAAGGACTATCTTTAGAAGCAGTGCGGAGTTGACAACTAACAGTAAATGTAGATACCTCACGCAGGCTGAACCAGCGGTTGGAAATATGTCTAAGAAAAAACAGATAGGTGACCAAGACTACACCTATTTTTTCTATAAGCAATACCCTTTTCCTCCATTTCATTTAGATTGGTCTTATCTTTTGCTTGGAGGAAAGAATAAAAATAAACAGGGATTTAATTTCTGACATGGACACTACTTCTACCAGAAGTCAACATTGGAGTTTTGCTCATTCACACTTAAGCCTGAATTTGGTATTCAGGCACAATCAAAAATGTTTGTGCAGGTAAGTAAATCCCAACACCTCCACATCTGGATGACAAGTAGTATTCCTAATTTTCCTTGGGTTTTAAGCACATTTTATCAAGCTTCATTAATAACCCAAAGCGTGGGTGACTTCGTGATTTAGTATATTGCTGCCTCTGAATGGCTGGATTCAAGTCCTGCCATAGATCACCATAAACAATGTATAGTATCTTGGTCCAAGTTACAGAACCATCACCTACTTTGGTACTTACGTACTATTACTAGCATTACTAGACCATCAAACTCTGATGGAACAAATCAAGCTCACTGTAATAGTCTTATAAAAAAGAATGAGCCCAAAATAAAATGTGAAACACTTAACAGGGTCGTCTTTTTTGTATCTCCTCATTTGGACACAACTTTTAAGATGAGGCATTCCAAAAATTAATACTCATTTTTCTAAATGCATGTTAATTTCTTATTTATTTCAGGCTTTACTAGAGACTCAAAATTTACTGCGCACTCAGGTTGCAAATTTTACCTTCAACCTTGGATTTTCAGGAAAATTTTACCACACAGGTAAGAAGGAACTTCATGCTCTCAGGTAGCTGCAGTTAAATAGGTGGCAGGATTTTAAACCTAGCTTTAAACACACCCTTTTTAAATAACACATTGACTCAGTAGAGCAGTGGGAAATACATTCTCCACCATTTTAGCATCCAGTGTCTAATTCAGTGTCCAAAGGGACAAAGGTCTGCTACGGATGAGCTTCTCAGGAACACGTAGATGCCCTCGGTGCTTTTCTGAAAGATGCGTGGTAGTAAATCTTAGGGTTATAAAGGAGGCAAAATAGCTGCTAAGATCTTTATAATTCCACAAAAGACAGGACAGCACAGAAGACGTACTAAGGTTTTTTCCAGTATGATAGGTATGATAAAATATAAAAGATTGGAAAAATCACGTCTCATAACCTCTGAAGAGGCAGAAGTGTTTGAATGGGATGCACAAGGTTTTGTTATGACTGCAAAGGTAATCTATCTCGGTGTTCCGCAAAGCAGGGGGGACGATAAAAGGAAAACAAGGTAAAAAGAAATTTGTATTGAAACCCTGCTCCTTTCACACTCAATGCAGTAACAAGTTGCACACTCGCACTGTGTTTCTGTGGAAGATTAGGCGCTTTTACATCTCCTCCTCCTCCTCTTTATGACTCCTTTCTCTCTTTTGCTCCATTGCACAGCACAATGACCCTTTTTTCAAATTTTTCCCCCCCCTCCTCCTTTGCCTTCTCCTTATCACTTTGCTGCACCTCCACTCAGGCTTCCCTCTGCTGCCACCAAGCTATGCCGCTCCCTAGTACTGCTAAGGCAAAAAAAGACGTTTTCAATGACTCGCTTCAAAGGAGACACCTCCTGTCCTTCTCCTTTCCAAACCCCATGCCCTTCCCACCTTTGAAGACCAGCTCCAAAATCCTCAGCTGTCAACCCCTTCAGCCACGTTTAGTGACACTGACTGAGTGATGCCAGGGAGGCTGAGAAGCTTATCTGGAGCAGAGGAGGAGGCATTCCAGCAGCAAGAGGATGGGAGGGTAAGTTTAAAAGCTAGGAACGATGCAGTCCCAGCTGTCACGGGCCGTGAGGTAGCTGTGGAGTAAGGCAGGTCATCCTCTCAGCGTAAGCGTAGCAGTGCTCCCCTTTTCATTGCCGATATTTGAACACCAGATGAGCTTACCCAGCTCTTACAGCTCCGTTTCACCACCCGTGAGGAGAGTACAGAGGTCCCTGGGAGAAGAGGACATAGGGAAGCATTTGAGGGATGAGCAGAGAGAAGGAAACCAAAATTATGTATTTGTATCACTGTCGCTTTCGAAGTCCAGGTTGTTTTCCCCTTGTGCAAGCACATAATGCTAAGCAACTGCTGCCCAGGAAACCTTACAGACTAGAGATATAGGCTGGAGAGCCCAAGAAAAATGAGAGGTAGAGAGAGATGGAATTACTTGCCTGGAGTCATATAACAAGCCAGTGGCAGACCTGTGATTAGAGAGCAACTTCGGAGACAGAACTTCATCCTCTTCCTTTGTTCTCCTCACTTCATCTTGACCTGCCTCTGTAGTTATTCCTTCTGGAGATTAATTGGACACACACGCAATACAGCAAAATAAACAAAAATAGCCCAAGGCCCTGAGCCGCCCTAAAGTAGGATGCTGCTCGGTTGTGGCCGTCTAGAGAGTAAAGCTGGTATCAGTCATTACAGTGTCCACTGCAGAGAAAGGTAATTCAAGGAGGGGAAGTGGCGGCGAAAGAGATAATTTATTATAAATACTATGACGTACTGAACCGTGGCTGGCACAAAACATGCAGCCTTTCTACAAAATCAACGCCCTGACCTGCCAATACATTTTTTCTTCATTCATCCCAATGGCCTCCATATTGTTGTCACGGGTTTTCTTGCCCAGCTGATATAACGCTGACCGATTTCAGATTTGCTACTGCTGTAGAGAAAGAAAATAGGAGAATGCGCATGTGTGCCTGTCCTCCTAAGGCTCTCAAGGCTTACAAAAATAGCACAGAACTACTTAATGAGTTGAAGCATGTCATTGCCTCCATTAAGGGACCTGCTGCTGCCTGTGCTCAGCGACGCATCTGAGTTTTTAAGCGAATGCTTCATTTACAGGTTGGTGGTGGCGTTTTGTCATATCAGCTTAGTGGAAAGGTTTCAAAGTATTCTCCACACAATATACACTTTATTGACTTAATATAAATAAAACATGGAAAGGTATTCTTTAATTACTGTAAAAGTGGCTTGTTTACCCAGAGAGGCTTTTAGTATCAGATACTCAACATGTTTTATTAGCGCATTGCAACTGCTGTGCCTTATTGACTTCCTTAATGTGTGATTTTGCTCTCCTTTCCAAAACTTGGATCGTTTTAAAACTACAGGAGGGAGATGAGCATGGGAATGTGTTGGCAGATTAAACAGTTATACATTTTCATCAAAAGATGTTGCTGACATCTGTACTACAAATACCAATTCTAGTTGGTATGCCCGCGCACAAGTACAATAGCTGACACTTCAGCCTCACTGCTCATCATCTCACCACCACCACCACTCTCTCCTGCGGCACTGGTAAACTATGTACTGTAGACGTAACGCTATTAGCAAAAAACTGAGCAGACCCTATTAGTTATGCAGTTTTAGCAAACACTTTCTACTTGTTCATGCTGTGGCAATAGAAATTAAGATGTTGTCAGGATTTGCATTTAAGATTTATAAGATTATTGATAGCAACTTCAAACTTAGTTTCAGTTTTGAGCTCAAGAGACCTCTAAGTTATGGTTGCAGTTTTAAAATATGGGATTATTTATTATGCACAAACAAACTTTGAATTATTACCTACCTGTGTAAAGTGCATACTGCATCTCAAAGCAGATATATGTTCACCGCCTTGATTGTAAGTCTACTGCATTTTTCGGATTTCGCATTAAAATGAAGACAGAAATTTACATAAAGAATGCCGATTGTACAAGAAATTAAAACCTCAAAATCCCTTGTTTTGCCTCCAATACTCTCAATAAGGGGTTGGGCAAAAATATTTAAACAATATAAGCACTCTCTAAATGCTCCATTGAACCTTTCCATGAGATTTTTTGGAAATAACGCTACTTAAGAATTTATAAAATCAAGCAACGCTCTTTTTAAAGGCTTGTGAAGAAAATTATCCTCAAAAGGGACACTGCCACCAAATGTTAAACTTCCAACCTTTCTGTTTCAGCTCTGCCATTACAGGGTGGGGTTGGTTTTGTTTAAACTGGAAAGAGTTATACTTTATCTTGTTTGATTTTTTGTTACAGTAAAAAAAGTGTAAAGTTTGATTATTTGTATCTAAAGTTACAAAATTTGTATCTTACAAATTAAAATTACAAAGAAATCAGTAGGAAAAAATAGGATTTTTAAAATACAGTTTTTAATACTGGAATTATTTCAAGAACCATACTCTACTTCAAATGTTAATAAGGTGCTAAATTATACTTCGACCTAAATCTTATGTCGAATGACTGCAGTTCTTTGTAGATTTCAAATACCCACTTTTTTTCCCCTCTTCGACCCTACCTTCTGTTTTCTACCTTTGGGTTACCAAAGAGATCTTCAATGGCTTCACAAACTCCTATGCCTTTCTCTTCTGTCCTCTTTTGAAAGCCTACGTTAAGTTTCTTTCCCCAGTCACGTTTCCCTCGCATGTGCCTGGGTGACAGCAGGTGAACCACACAGCCCAAAAAAACCCGAGAGCGGTCATTCAGCAGATGCAGTATCCAGAAGTTTTGCACAAAGGAGCAGACGTTCACAGAAGGAGCAGCCATCGGTCCTTTTTTCTTTTCAATAAGGAATTACCTAGAAAACAAGGTTGTTTTCTTTTTTCCAGCAGCGCTCCCATCAGCGGGAGCAACTTCCTTAGAACTTGCAGAGTGCTGCGAAGGGGGGGGTAAAGTGATTCAGTGATACCAGGAGAAAGTTTCAAAGTAATGCTCTGCTTGTGTAGTAGCATTCTTCAAAAAACACTGCAGAAGTGAAAAATAAAAATAAAGAGCTGAAGTGCATGCACCGAACAGCCATCTCTCTATGTTCCTGCCTCATTCCACAAGTCAACGGTGACATCCATGGAGCATTTTCTTCCAATGAGTTTTGCAAGACTTTCAAAGGCTTGTAAGAAGAAAAGATATCTATGTTTGCATCAGTAAACTGATTTTGACTATTATTTTTTTGACTGAAGCTAAATGAAAGCATTTAAATGGTAAAGGAACAAGAAGGAAGGCTGCTAATAAACTGAATATTGTTGAGGAATTCGAGGGTGAAGTTACCGAAATGTAACTTGGCCTTTCCAATTTGAAAAAGCACTGCAGACGTATGTCTGCAGATGGTGGGAGCAGCATTGCACTATTTCTCAAATGGAAGGTTTTCTTTGTTATAACCACACATGCTTGCTTCTGCCTGGAGCAGATACTCTTCACTAACGCAGGAGTTTTTATTGTTTTTACTTCAAGATTAAACCTGGCAAAAATTGAATACTGAACCATAGGAAACAAGATTTGGAACCCCTTTGCCATTACAGCTTCATGTTTTCCACCTGCTTATATTTGGAAACTATTGCAAACTTGTTTCACACTTTACCAGAAATGATCAGATTTCAATTTACCGAGGTTAATAATGAAGTAGCTACGATTGTGGGGGGTTGATGAGATTCTGGCACACAGCGCTCTGTGTGTAGCTCTCTGTCTGGCAGGACCAAAGCAGGTGGGTACAACTCCATCCAATCTCCACCTTCACGGGGACCCTGAACTTCTAAACACTCCTAGTGCACTACACAACACAACAATCAGCCCTTGAAAACTAGTTCTTGTTAGAATTACCATCAGTTAAGACTGTGCCAGGAATAGAAAGGGATGGCTAGCATCCATGGTAAATCACCTCACTCCTTTTGTGGTACGATAGAGCCTGCCTGCAGCTCAGTGAGACAACCAGACAACCATAAAACATTAGGTTTTATGGCAGCCTCTTCTGTATTTAAAAAACAATTACGGGCATTTTCTGCTGTTGCTTTTCTATTACCTTTTCATTTTTTTCTTTCTGTCTTTTGCAGGGACTGAAGAGGAAGATAAAGGCGATGACCTGCTGTTGAGGTCTGTGGACGAGTTTTGGTGGTTTCCCCATATGTGGAGTCACATGCAGCCTCACCTCTTCCACAATGAGTCGTCACTGGTGGAGCAGATGATCCTCAACAAAGAATTTGCAATAGTGAGTAAAAGTTGCCAAAAGATTCGCTAGGACACCTTTGCATATCATAGCTATGCTTTCTGAGCTGTTTTTATGTTTGTGTATATTATACTTTTTTTTTTTTTAACATAGATATGCAAATAAGGCAGCAAGATTGGAAACAGCCCCCAAAAAGCCTTTCTGTGACTCAAACTTGGGCTGAATTTGGTCTTAGCCTTTTTCACTGACACAGGCTTTCTGGAGAGGTAGCAGCCTTTCACCCAAGGAACCTTGCGAGACCATAGGGATCAGAAGCAGTGAAACCTCAGCAGACATCAGCTGGCCTTTTGAGCTTTAGGAAGGGGTTTATACACCGCTTATCAGCTTCCTGAAGTCTAGTGCAAACATCCTCAATAGGAGAGGGAGAAAGTGGCAGTGACCCCCAAATGTTGTGTATGGTTTGTGAGAAATCTTGAAGCTAATGAAGCAAATAAGGGAAGCTGCTGGGTTTCACTGTACTTTTTTTAGATTACCTCCTCAAAAATATGCTTTTTACATAGCTAACCTGTTACTAATATTCATAGATAATTACGTTTCATTTCTGCTCATTTGTGTTGTTAACTTACGAGAGCTATCCTCCTAGCACTGTCCAGAGCTCAGAGAACCTGTACTCCGAGGTGGAAACCATTTAGAGTCCTTTCAGGGTAATTCGACTTGCTTATCGAGCGTGACAAAGAAAACCTGAAATCTATAAATGTTCGCTTTGGAAAAGACACTGTGTGGTCTTTGACAAGGCACAGAAATGCCAAGCAACCAGAGCCACTCAAAAGAGCAGAGTGCCCCAGCGGGGCTTTCTCTGCCGCTCGGGGAACACAAGTCTCAGCCCTTGGCGGCTCAGAAAGGCCAGCCCGCGGCCGCCCCTTCCTCCCACCCCTCACACGAGCCAAGGCACCCCAGGAAACAGGCAGAGGCAGATGCCTGAACAAGCAGTTGGAAGCAAATTATTCCCTTGTTTATGAAAATATTTTCCTAACAACCTTCAAAAAAAATTCATTAAAAATGGCTTAACTGTTTACTCTTCCTGCCAGAGTTCCCCCCTTCCCATCTCCCGCTTGGCAGGGTGTTAGGAGAGAGGCATTTTGGATGACTTCTCTTCCTTTCTACAGTTCTGCTTTACTGTCAGCCTTCGTTCCTGGCATGGCCTGTTCACACCTTTTGTGTAGCCCGGCCCAGAGACCCGAATATAGTTGAGATTTTAAATGTAAGAGTAATTTTTTAGATATCTGTATCTCAAAAATACACGGTCCGTTCATCTTTAAACCTATGGGGAAATTCTCCTAGTATTTTCAGGAAACATGAAGTCCTCTAGGTCAAACCACCTCTAAGAGTAAAATCTATAGCATAGCCTGAAAACAGGGCTTGTAATAGAATGTTTGCAACTTCAACTACAGAAAGATAAAGCCCATGCCCCTATCATCACTGAAGGGTAGAGACTCCTTAGGGTGCCTATAAATAAGGAGCTGATGTCAGTGAAAGGCTGCTGTTATTACAGTTTTATTTCCTGCTAACATTTGGACAGGGGTTGTACCAACCTCTTAACCTTGAATCTATATGAGCTGTACAATTTACTTATGAGAACATTTCTTTTCAAAAGGCTTCCTGTGAAAACCTCTCTGTGGGAGAAATTTATCTTTCTGATATGACAACCTTCCCGATAGCTATCAGAGAGGTCCCAGCCATGACTTCAGAGCAGTTTTGTATCCCCCCCTGCTTTCTCATCCTCAGCATCATATCTTACTTGGGAGAGGGACTCCCTGTTCTACAGCTGTACTTCTGTAAGTCCTCCAAAGTTAAAGCAAACCCCGCTTCATTATTCTTTGACTTCACAGTGTGGATCCAAATTTAAATTCGAGATCTAGAACAAGACATAGAAAATCTGCTTGATGTTATACATGTTTTATTTGTGCTCTAACGTCTTCATTTAGTATTATACTCAGGGGAGCACAGCTTGATGCTGATGCCATTTTCTCTTGCATTTCCCATTTATTGACCATATCTCCCCACCTCCTGTTTTAGCTGCAGGTAGAGATGACACTTTGTGTCAGGTTCTGCAAGGAAAGCCGCAGTAATTCTTTGGAAGTATGATCACATTCATTCTTCACCTAATGTGGTATTTCTTCATTCGTTTTTTAAACACGGGTAAGAAGGTAACAGGGTCTTCAAGATGGGAGAGCACATCATTATGGCTGAGAAGAACAGTCAAGGTTGCTTTAAGATCCCAAACAGCACATCAAAAATTCTGTTTATTAAGACCTGTTGGCTCCTCCTGGCTTTATCGGTTTAGAAGAAAGCTAAAAAAGATCACACTGTCCAGAAACCTGCACCCAAATCCCATCACAGTCAGCAGTTTCTCCATGGAGGAGTTTCTCCATGTTGTTCACTGGGGGAAAAGGTTTCCTGAAAGGAATGCCATTCTCTTGAGTGTTGTAGATTAAAGTCAAGCTTAATAAACACAAGCCAGTGCACCTGAAACAGTCTTTCATGGATATTATTGCATGGAGCTTTAAATGTACACAAGCATAATTTTTATTGGCTTTTGTATTTACACTGTATGCATAATCTTTGGTTTGCAGGAGCTCAGGTATACATACAGCGTGCTGAACACAGGCAAGAAATACAGGTGTTACAGCTGGCAACTAGATAAAAGACCTCGTTCTGTTTTACACAACTATATCCATACCTCATAATGACACCCTATAAAATGGGGGCTTACAATTGCAGCCTGCCTCAAACAGCTGCATCACAAAATACATGTAGAAATCAGATATCTAAACAGTTTTGTATATATACAACTAATTGCTAATTAGGTACCTAATTGCCTTGATTTCAGTGCAGATATGTATACCTCTGTGTATCTGGGGCTTAGTAAAATCAACAGTCTTTAAAAGATTCCCTTACATGTGAATTGCTTGTGAATCAGGAGACTGCCTTTAACAAGAGCCCTCCAAATTATTATGTGTCACTGAGGTATTTATCATTTCTACTGTTTCATGCATAGTTGGTGAAAGGAAGAAACTTTCTCACATAGAATCATAGATGGGAGATGAGCAGCCCCACTGCTCTGGATCCAGCAGGCAGCGTGGGAACTTTTGCCTGGCAAAATCCTTGTCCACGCGTGCCTGAGGGATGGGCCCCACAGCCGCCCCATCCAGAGCCCCATTCCCGCAACCCTCGCTGCCAAATCTCTTCTCAAGCGCTCACGATATCCTCGGACTCAGAGGAATAAGAGGCAGGGATTTTAACTCTGGTAAAGTAGGTTGCAGACTACCCAGAACATTGTTATCCCAATGTCATCTTATTTACGTAAATATGGATGATATGTTTCAGAGCCTGGCTAAGGAAATGGCAAGTTACATTTATTTTGATTATGAGTTGGGTTTGACTTGATCATATTGTGTGGGGTTGTTTTTTTTTTTTTTCTATCAGAGGATCCCAAAATCCTTTAAAGACACTAATGCATTAAGCCTTGGATTAAATTTTGCCAACTGATAATATCTCAAGTATTATTCTCCTTGTTTATAGGCAATGCAATTGATACACAAAGAGGTAAACAAATTGCACAAACAGAAGTCTCTGATAGTACATATTCCAAAAATAAAACGAACCAAATTTTCACTGCCATCTTTTAACCACAAGATATCCTTCTTCGCCCCTTATGTACATCCTTATCTGACAAAAACAAGCAGAATATACTTAATCCAAAGCCCGTAGCTCTTTATTTTGTCCCTTGATTTGTTTGCTCAGTGATTATCTTCTGTGCTGATTTGTGAGCACATGTGCCCAAAGCACGGTAGAGATAGGGCAAAAACTATCACCAACTACCAAAAGGTAGCTCTGATCTGATATGAAGAAGTGAGAGACATACAGAAGACAAACGAATCGATTCAGAGGTACACATATATAAAAAAAAAAAAAAAATCAATTCAGAGCCTGTCTAGTAACACGCCTTGGATTCAATCTCCTGTTTATAAACCAACTACAGATGCACATTAGCACTTCCTCTGCCTAAAACTTTTGAGCTGCCCAAACCACAAAGAAACCATGAGCTTTTAATATACCAATTAAATACCAAGAATATGAAGACCAGTGACCGCATACCAAAGGCAAAGTATCTACATGTGATGAAAAGAGAGTCTAATTTGTCCCATTATTAGTATCTGTAGTTAATGTCGGGAAGGAGAGATGCCCACTAGAGATTGCCTCTAAAAATGTTCTGTAAACGGTCTGCATAGATAGGATAACATCATCTTGTGCAGACAGGAGGAGATTTATTCTGCCTAACCTTAAGGTCTTTCCGAAATAGTCCATCTTCATTAGTGCTTTTGTCCGTATCAGGAGCGTGCTTTGACAGCACATCTCTAAGGCTGCCTCGACTTTCTCAGCTTTATTTGGTACCACACTCGTGCAGAGTCTATGCATTTCCTAGTCACGTAGAGCTTCCGCAGTGCTGGACTGCCTTTTTTCATTTCACATCCTCAGAAACCTAAGATCTTAAATCCCAACATCATCTCTGCCTCTTGGTAGTCTGCTACAGTGAGAGGCATGCCTAGAACACGAGTCATGGTGATATCTGGGAGGCTGCTGTGCGAGACTGGTGAAAAGCCGGCTTTTCCTGTGTCCTTGTCAATCCTGGATCTGACGCCGACACCAGAAAACCCGCTTCGTTAAGACCCCTTGTACCGTCTGCTTGGCGCATGGCATAGCCACGTGGCAAGGAAGCACACCAGGAGGTGAAAAAACAACGGCGAAAGCAAATACCAACACACAGAGCCGCTATATCT
>NW_009195906.1:11886-22436 GCF_000690835.1 Fulmarus glacialis | reverse complement strand
GTCTAGCTAGAGAGATTTTGAAGAGATTTTTAAAGTTTAGAATTGAACTAAAATTAATCAAAGGCTGAAATATTTGTTCAATAAAAATTATTCAGAAATGTAACTCTTGAGAACAAAAATCATGTGTCCATAAAGGATAAAACGCAACACAACATTTTTGTGAGTGCTGACACACAAGAAAGTAGCAAATTCATTTACCAAATAAGAGAAACTTTACTAAATATTTTAAACTGATGTAGTAATATACAATCTCTTATAGGAAATTTCATCCATGTGCAGCAATATTCGAAATATATCTCAGGACTAAGAATATGCAAAGCTTATGTAAATCTTTTAACTTTGGAAGGTAACATCTTAAAAAGTATTAAATTTACTCTATCACCTACTGTTGGACAAAGTCAAAAAGTTTAGCAAACTTATCTGAGGTTGTATTTTTAATTTTTTCATCTCATAAAAGTCTTTACACCAAAAGGAATGCTGCAGTTCAACTGACTGTATGAAAAGATGATCTACAGTAGACATAAGATTTAATAAATTAAAAGGTTGCTTTTTTTTCCCCCCCCTCCTTTCTCTGACAGTGGTCAATACTAGATGTTTCTCTAAAACAAATCACCAGTGATCTTTAAGAACCAGAATGCCAGTTGTGTTATGACAGTTTTAGGTTTTGTTTCATTTTATTTCTTACTGCATTTTAACAAGGACATGTAATATTTGGTGCAATCAAAAACTAGGGGTTTCTGTCAGACAAGATCCTGCTAATATAAATAGTCGATCTTCCAGATGCTGTTTTGTATTCAAATTTCCAACATCTGCTCACAGCAAATCTGCTATAGGAATGCAAACTTACCTGTTGAGAATATACCTCTTTCTGGAGAGCGGCGCTCATTCTGCATTACCTGCCCTTCCTTTAGCAGAGGGTTTTTTTGCAAATGCAGAATACGTACGCACAGCACGTGCTAACTCACGGCAAACACGGCTCATTTCTGTACAAATAGGAAGGTCAAAAGAGGTTAGGAATTTCAAGCAAATCTTCGCTTGCTTGAATGAAGCTGATAATTGAGAGAGGTAAGCAGCCTTGGCAGATTGCTTCAGCCTTTCAGATCACCCATAAAAGTACCCGTCCTAGGCATGGGCTCCGGGCAAGGTAACTTTGGAGGGTGCGCAGACGAGCCGGGCTGTGCCGGCAGGACTATGAGTTTCCAATTCCCATTGCTCTGGCTTGGCTCCATCGGCACGAGTGTGAGACAGCGACTCCCTGGGCTCTGCCACGTGAAGCGGCCGCCGCCGGCCAGATGCGCTGGCCACATGCAGGCATCAGAGGGAGGGTTCTTTTGAGCTGGTAGTAGTCTGAGCCGCTTACCACGCGCTCACTGGTGCCTGGAGGACATGAGGTGTGCTCCTGGAGAGCATCCTCTCATCTGGTCTAGCCCTGAAAACAAGGCAGGTCGCGTGCTCCCAGACCGCTCCACGATGCAACCCAATACATGGGAAGCAGCGACAACTCAGGGAATTTTCTGCCAAAAATGCAACAACTATTTTATTTGTCTTCCCCCTATCTCACAGGTTATAACAGTGATTTTCCTTTAATATTGCACTCATCCACTGCTGCAGCTTCAGCTTACACTGTCATTTAAATTAGGATTGAAGGTCTCTTAACACACAGGTAAAATAGGAATACAAATATAACCTGTCCAAAATTGGCTCTGGGGTCCCAGCTTAAGCATGCAAAGGAACGTAATGCTGCTGTTCTCAGCGCCAAAAAGGACCAGAAGGTTTCCAAACTAGACAAACACACTCAAAGTTTTTGAACAAATTTTTAAATGAAAAAAAAAAAAAAATCATTGGAAGTCTTGAATGTAAAAATAACCCAATAAAATCTTGTAGGAAATTGTTCCTTAGAATATATAAGAACATGTACTCAACTACAGGCTTCTCCCATTTTGCCCAATAGCTTAGATTCAAATGTATACTCTTCCTTTAACACATTAGTTCCCGATCCCAAACTAAATTTAAACAAAATGAGAGGAAAAAAGGAAACAGAGCAACAGAAATTGCTAAAAGAGGACATACAATATTTAATTTACCCAAGTAAACTGAACATGGAACTGATCAAAGAAAATCCGATTATTTGTTCGTTTTTTCTTCTTAAAGTCATATCTGGTATCTGAGTGACTGACATGTATTTGTAGGATGAACTATGCAGTGTGCAGGTTTTATTCAGAGGCCAATTAGCTTTTTATATTGAGAACTTATGAAAATCTGCCTCATTTTATTTGTGAGTGACAGATTACCATTTCACCATTCTGTTGCTATGGCAATACCAGCAGCAAAACTAAGTAGATAAACAGGATTTTGCATGTATTCATCCAGATACCTACTTTTGGACAAATCACTCAGAGCAGTGTCCATTATCTAGCCTGGGACACATTTGCCTTACATTTACGTGTCTGTATAGTCCCTAATGTGGGTTTGATGAAGGGTTGTAGATTCAAGTTAATACAGTGTATTTAAGTGAACACAGTATATTTGACACCGTGAGCATCGTAGACTACTCAGGCAGAGTAATAAATGGCCAGATTTTTCAGAAACCTTTAGATATAGCTTTTTCCTTTATACATGTTCACGGCAAAAAAATAGAGAAAAGAGTGATTTAACACTTCTTATTATAGAGCTATTCCTCATTTCACCCTTAAACCGACTCATGCCTTTCAGGTACGTAACAACATTAATAAGCAGAAATTACATTTTCCTCTCAGTAAATTACAAAATAGTGAGTTTGGGTTTCTTTTTTTCAAGATCAGTCAGTAACCCAAGATCTTTACTAATAAGGAGTGGACAATTTTAAGTGGTTGCATTATGTGATGTACGAACAAGCGTTCCCCACAGATTTATCTGAATTTTTGTCAGTGAACCAAAAGCCTTTCTTTGCAAAGAACTTGAAGATGCCCAGCAGAACCTATTGTTCCTGGAATTAGAGTAATCAACAGTTCTTGGATAATGTGGGCAAGAGGGAGGCCAAAAAAAAAAAACCTCCCTCATCGTCTCGCATTTTAGCCATTTCCCTCTGCACATCAATTTTATATGAACAGAAAACAGCCGATGTATCTTGTAGTACTGGGAAGTAAAATGAATTTGGTAAACACCCGGAGCGCGGGAAGGGATCCGGCGAGAGCCACAGCGGCAGGACACCCTGCAAGCTGGAGATGCCGTGGAAGAGCTGAAAAGGGTTTTTACTGGACCTGCTGGAAATGAGCCTCAGCAGGAGAAGAGGCAGAGCGCAGCCTCTCTTTTTGCCAGTAGCTGATGATAAACTCTGGATGCCTTTCTGAATAGTCACTCAGACCAATGAAAGTAATTACCTCATTTTCGCATGTCTAGCTTACACTTCAAATAATTTGCTCTCTTTTAAACATATCCTGGTTTATAGATGTGGTTATCAGGCCTCGTCGTCAGATGGGGTTTTCAGACAGCCCACGCTAAATCGGGAGCGGGAGGGATGAGGAGCAGAACAAAGGCAGGAGAGCATCAGGAGTGAAGGGAACCTGCCCAGCACGCTCGCAGTTAAGCTTCTTCCTTAATTCCTTTTGCCTGTACGTTAACGACCTCATTGTGCCATCGGAAGATATTTTCAAGATAACCTACAGATTATATTCATGAAAATGCACATATTTCCTCATAGAAATGGAGCTAAATAAATATTTACGAAATGAAAAAAGTTGTCTGTCAAAGTCCAGCTTTTTTTGCTACCACCTTAATACCGTGGAAAAATATAAGCGGATTCAGAAGCTATAGAGGATATTTATATATTTTTTAAATCAGGAAGGAAACTTGCTCTTATTCCAGAAATAGGAAACAAAAAAATCCCACATATGTCACCGCAACAATTTTTTCCATCTGTTTACTGCTCTGATGCTGTTTGATAGCTTAGTAAATAAGCAGCATCAGCTTACCGGATTACCTTTGAAAAGAACCAAACAGGTAGGATGCATACTAAAATACACGCAACATGTAATGAACAGGCAGGCAAATCTATTCCATATAACAGTAACGCAACGTAATCCAAGAGGATTATTTGATAACTCTGCAGTTATCAAACTGTAATTCCGGTCCCCCTCATCTCCCCCCCGTTTTTAGGTTGTGCTACATACAAATAGCTACAAGTCTGTCCAAGGACAACAGCTTCTCCGCTGCTGCTGTCTGCAGGAAAAATAAGCTTTGAATAATTACACGTTCTTTTTCTGTTCCTAAATATATTCCTCCCTCTGCTGTGTTGCAGGAGCACGGCATACCGACCAGCATGGGCTACGCAGTGGCTCCACACCACTCCGGGGTCTACCCCGTTCACATCCAGCTGTACGAGGCCTGGAAGAAGGTCTGGCACATCCGAGTGACCAGCACAGAAGAATACCCACACCTGAAGCCTGCACGGTACAGACGGGGCTTCATCCACAATGGCATCATGGTACACTGCATTTCCATGCTTCATAGCAATAGTACTTTAAGTGACTCAAAAGCATGCTATTTTTACCAAACGCTTCAAGTTTTACAGCAATCATTTAAAATTCTCTGTGATCGAGGATTTGTAAGGATGCCAAAATAGTGCATTTGTTATGCAGCCAGTTTTTTAAAAAAAAAAAGTGTCACACAAACTCAGGCAACTGCAAATGTAATCCTCAGAAACTAAATGTAGTACTTGTAGTCCCGTCAACTATCAACCGAGTTATAAATGCGTATTTGGAAATTCATTAAACTGCCTAAGACCTATGTTTCAAGCTCTGGTTCATCTTTATGCATGAAAGGATTAGAAATCCACCACCTGGGAAGGTGAGCAGGTGTAAGTAATCTCCTCCAGCAAGCATGACACTTCTCCAAGGCCAAGCTTTGCTTCTGAAACTCCCAGAGCCAGGGACCGGACACGTGCCCGACTCCTCCAGACCACGCGTTTGTGCGAGGAGAGACAGGGTTCCTCACGTACGCACTGCAACTGCGTGAAGGGCAGGAAAATGTATAAAATTATGTGGCCTTTCTTACCGGCCAGCTGCAAGTCTACAGATAGGTGAAACACAAAAATTGAATACGCATAAGTGAAGTTAGAGATATTTCAAGGGCAGGTCCCGGGACGCTTTCAAGTCCCAGCTGTCTTGAACATTGCCTACGCATAGAAAGTCAAAATTGTGATCCCCTAAACAAGACCAAAGGAAGGTCTTCATCAAAACCAAGTTACTGCACGGGGTCCAATTACTATTGGAATAGACTCAAATTCAGCGGTGCATTTACACAGGTATTAAAACTCTCTGCTGAACATAGGTTTTATTTGTTCTTTTAACTGAGTAGAAAAGCGAAAACACTGACTGGAGGGAAGCAAAAACCCTTCCCCAGGTGAATTATGTCTCTGCATGGATTAGGCAATACCCATAAGCCCTGAGAGTTGTTGTCTTTACTTGACCAGAGCCCTTCGATAGCCCCTAGCTAATAATGTAACTAAACCACCCAGTGCTCCAAGAGGAGCTTCTTTTCCCAGGCCTGCTAGCTGGCTCGCTTCTGACACCCAGCCTCTCGGTTTATGGCAGGACGGGGAGCTGACCTCGGGCTGGTCTCATGCCAGCCTCCCACCAGTCCCGTGCACAATTCACCGCCGGGAACGAGGGGCTCAGTGTGGTTTTCAGGACTGAGGAAAGTATGAAGCAACAGGACTTTTGTGGTCCTGAATACAAATTCAGGTCCGTGTCTCAAGAACGGTGAGATTAATTGCCTGAGGTAGCGAAGACGGCCAGGAAGCACTATTTACCTGCTAATAAACTGAACCTTGCTAAGGGAAGAGAGGTTTGGCTTTTTGTTTTCTTCCTCTTCCAAATGCCAGGAAACAACCACTTACTGTAAGCGTACGAGCTGAATAATGCGGTCTGCAGGAAAGCTCGGTGCGTGTTGTGCCGCAGCTTTTCAGAGCTGGCGTCTGGAAATCTCCACATCTGCAGGACCGCGCTCGCTTACCACGAGTACCCAAGGCGCAAAGGAGCCCCTAAACACACACGCCAGAGCGCAGAGGCAGAAAGGGTTGCAGTTTTGTTTCTTTGAGTTGCTGGAGGGATTCGGGTGGCTGTGCCAGGGTAAGTTTGCAGAAAGAAGTTAATGTCACAACGGCGCTGTTATTTTGTTCTCAGGTGCTCCCTCGACAGACCTGTGGCCTTTTCACTCATACTATTTTTTACAAGGAATATCCTGGGGGTCCTCAGGAACTGGACAAAAGTATCCGAGGAGGTGAACTCTTCCTCACCATTCTCCTGAATCCCGTAGGTACCTTCTTTTGCTATTTTTTTTTGGACACGCTGACTAACGGGGAGGAGGGAGGGAGGAAGGGAAGGAGATAAGTTTTCTTTGTTTGGGAAATAAAAATCAAGACCACTTGCTCAGAGGTAACAAGCAGTTTAAGAGGAAAGGAGCAAAGTCTCTTCCGCTAATTTCTAACGACAACTGTACGCCACAAGTTACTGGAAAATGCATTAATTTTGGCTCCATAATGTTTCCCAACCTGAAGCCGGGTCCCCGCGAGAGAAGAGTGCGCTGACTTGTCTAACTGAAAGAAACCACTGAGGGCAGAGAAAACTGTGTGATCTTATTCCGCTTTTCCTTTTTTTCCATAAGCTTGGCTCCTCAGGCACTCCTGATATAGCTCAGTGGAAACCCCAGAGCTCAGGCCCAATATCATTCCCCCACCACTGGCTCTTAAAAATAGGTTTTGTGCAGCTAAAAAATATCCCAAGCAGTACACAGCCTTCTAATGAACGTTTGTGCTTTGCTCAGGGCTGCATTTCTTCTTCTCCGTCAACATTACATGAACCATAAACTATATATATGTATGTCTGTCTGCACATATAAACAACCTACATGTGTCTAAACACACACACATATATGGTTTAACCAAAAGTGCCACAGACTTTAAGGATGATTTGCAGAGCTATCAGGCAGTTTTGTCTCTCAACTAATAAAGCGATCCGAACTGCGCTGCGCTAATATACACATGCACATATACATATACCAACACGAGGTAGGTGGGTGCATAGGTGTGATTGGGCTTACCAAGGATCAAGGAGCAAAGCTACCTGACTGCAAATGCTCTATTTTGAAGTCACAGTTCTCTTGCCTGGGAACAACAGTCTGGTGCCATTTAAGACAGCAGCCTAGAGGTGGAAGGAGGAAGGACAAGAACAAAAAAAAAAAAAAATCATGTATCAATATTTTTTTTTTTTTGCCATTGTCCTCCCCTCTTCCCGTTCCACACAAACAAGCAATACCACTCACAAGATAAATGTCTTGTGTCTTGCCAGGTGGCCTAATTTTCAGTGGGTTTAAATTGCAGTACTCTGACTTCTCTGCAGAGCTAAAGAAACTTCAGGTGGAGCTAACTCTCAAATCCAGGTCACTTTTATTTAGAGACCTAAATATAGATTTCGGTATTATATAATTAGGTGAAAATTATATAATTTTCGGGGAGCTAAGTTGGCATCTAACTCAAAGATTCAGTGGGCTTAAAGAAATGGGACATTTCTATTAGGAATTTTTCTGCACCATACACATGACACCTAAGTTGAGAATAAAAAATATCTCTGTTCTTTACCCTGTCTCTCCATTACCTGTAGTTCTCTCAGGCTGGCTTTTCTTCCCTTAGTTTCCTTAAGTGTAACGTGGCTCGTCACTGCCTTGGGACGGTGCTGAAATTTATCCTTAGCTTTATCATACTTTGATCAATACCCGTGCACCTTTCACTTACCTGAAGCTTTCCTCAGATGCAGGCAGTGCAGCAATCTGTAGCAGAGCATGTTCTCACTCCACGAGAGATGCTTCAAATAGCCCCAGTTCCGCAGTCAATCACCGTGTCCAAGCCTGTGAGCGTGCTCGGGCCACCCTGGCTTCCTCCCCTACAACTCGCCTTTTCCCTAATTTCAGGTTTTTCTTGTTTACTGACAGCAGATAAGCAAGAAGGCACAAGCTCGCAGTTGCTTATTAGAAATTTCAGCCTTTGGATCTTTTAAACGATCGCGTCCAAATGTTTTTTCCAAAGACAGGCTAAGGCTATGGGGAATGGTAGCTCTTCAATTAGTCTAAAAATTATTTTAAAGGCTATTATTGAACTCTGAATGAAATCAGATAGGCCCGTGCCACCATTTATTACACTCTCCATAATTCATTAGCCTGGGCTCTCCAGGCAGCTCCCAAGCAGGTCCAACCTCGAAGGTGCTGGAGCACCTTCCTCCTGGGACCTCCAACACCCCCAGCGCTTGCGCCGGCCCCGCGGGAGGTTTCCCCCAGCCGGGTCCAACTGCTTCCCCCAGGAAAGGGCCAGATCCCTCCCTAGATGGGTCCCGCCGCACAGGCGGGGGCTCTCAGTGCCCCCCGAGCGTGACACAAAGAATACTTGAGAGAAGCAGTTCTACCTTTTGGGTTTCGGGAGCAATGCAGCAGAGACGGGACCTTTCCTAGGAAGGCAATATGGAATGGCAGGCAAAGCATGCCAGATTTAATCACGCATCTGTGATATTCATGGCAGAGTTCGAAAATCATCTTCCAAAGAAAAGGGGAGCAGGAGGAAGATTTTCTTTGATTATCTTCAGTACATGAAGTCATTGTTTTGACCAAGCTATGTTCCAATAACTTGAGAGTGCAATATATATTATTGGGTGGTATTTGGAAAGAGCAGCTCTTCTATACTGTTAATGTTTGATTCCCCCCTCCCATTTTTATGATTTTCTATCTTTACCTCATCAAAACTGATATTTTACTGAGCTAAGCGACACAAGTGAAATACTGACATCCACTTCCCTAACTCTGAGTTAAGTATGAATCTGTTCCAATATAAGTGCTTATTCAGACAGGAAGAAATATAATTTAATCATGTGTGAGTTGAAGTAAGATATACCACAAAACCCCACCATCATTCAAGTCCGGTTGATACGCTACCCTATGAAATATGCACTGACTGACAACAGCAAAAGCAAAATCTAGCCTTATCTCAGAAGGAAACTGGTGTGCGTAGGAAACAAAATCATCTATATTCATACACCCTTTTTCTTTTTTTAAATACGGTTTGGACAGCACACAAATGATCAAATGGGAAGACCTTTCTTTTATTCAGTGTAAAAGAAGGTGTAGTGTTTTGGTGGTTAATTTGAAAAAGTTCACAGATTAGTATCTAAAAGCTATGGTATCTTCTGAAAAGGATCGAGAGAGTGCCTATTCCACTGGCCAATCGCAAAATTCACTTGAATAAAAAAATATATGCTTTGAATGTGATGTGTTCTCCAACCTGGCAGCAGTGCATACCGCAATAGCAACAAAAGACTTCCCACCTTATATCCTCAAAGCTTTTCACACACATCCACTCCTTAATAAGCTTCCTTAGTATTTGGATATCAACCTGTGCCGTTCAGGGCTTGACCAAGAGCACGGTTCAGGGGTTTACCACGAGCAGTACAGTGCGAACCAGCGCGTGCTCTCCAAATGGATTATGGAAAAGAACAACTGTCTGGAATGTAAAGACTTTTTCAAAACCATAATATAAATTGTTGTTGTTGTTGTTGAGTCATATTGAATGAGATGCCTGACGTAGTCCATGGATAGAAACCATATCCATAAAGTAAAATCCTAACCAGAATGCACCGTCCCCCCTACCATGTAGGCTGCTTTACACTTCGCTGCAGTTATCCCACTTCAAGTTTTGCAGGAGAGGGATTGCCTGTACCATTATTTTTGCATTATTGACATCATTTAAAAATATTTTTCGTTTACTCTTTAAAAACACCGGCCAGACTCTTTCCTGGTGCGGAGGAGATTTGTAGAACTAGAGTAGCTCCTATTAATTCTACTGCCACGTGGTTGCACGAGTGCCCTGCTCACCACGCTCTGGTCTCACGCGGGTGTGCGCCATCGGCACCGGCACTAGTGCGAGTTCTGTGCGTGCAGCACGGGGAAAGGAGAGCCTCTCTGCACGGGCGGTGCGCTCCTCTGGAGGGCCAAGCCGGTATAAAACTATTTCTGCTTGCGGAAAGAGAATGTATGCACGTGCACTCTCACGGCGCTATCAGGCTACTATGACAACTGAAGTTACATACAAATTATGTGTGTAATTACCATAAAAGATCATACTGCAGAGCCCAAGATTGGGTTCGAAATCTCCTTATGCAGCTAGTTATCTGCCCTGTGGCGCGCGGTGTCGTTCACTACCCCCGCCTGGTTCGAAAAGCACAGGGACAACAACAAAAAAAACGAACAAAAAAAAAGGAATATTTGGTTTCGCAGAGCCCTTTCTACAACTACAGCAGACGATCATTTTGTTATCGTTTTGTGAGGTGCCTTCTTGACCATCAAGTAGGCTAGGAGTTAGAAGAGGGCTTCTGAGCAAGTTGGTTTGTGGTCGTTGCCTGTCTGTCTCATTTCTGTGGGGTTCTTTTGTTCCCTTTGCCAGTTTTTATGTTGGTATGTTTCTGTAGATGAGCCTAACGATAGTTGGGCAACAATTCCAAGTTAGATGTGATATAGAACAACATTTTGGCTTC